>NW_015113383.1:160851-192427 GCF_001443285.1 Poecilia latipinna
TTTTTTTTTTTTTTTTTTTTTTTTTTCTTTGACACTCTTTACTGTTCATACAGAAATCTTCGGTCTTCTTTTGATATGTTTTGTGGCCCAGTGGAATTAAATGTTGACTTTTCGTGACTACTAAATCTGCACCTGTGAGGCAAAGGGAGCAAATGAGGAAATGAGTAGGCTGTCAAGCTCACCAAAAAAAATTAAGGCTGACTTGAAGGTAAGTAAATCTGCCATATTTAATGAGAAACATAAGAAAGTGTTTCAGCGTTGTACCACTCAGATGTTTTGGCCAGAGGCTGTGTCTGTAGTTCCTAATATGGTTTCTCCATTACAGCTAAAAAATAAATAAATAAATAAATAAATAGATGAAGAGAACTTAGTGTGGGGAAGTGAGCTGAGATTAGACCCTGGGACACAGATTCTCATTTAGTGTGCCCTGGTACATAGAAGACGTCAACAAGACATATCCAAATGACTTAATTCTCTGTAATTGACATAGATGTTAATTGTAGAGGATGTAAACATATTTTCCATTGGGAGGGTGTGTTGATCGGTGTACTTTGATGAATGATGAATCCCACTTTATTCATTGCTATTCATTTTTTGTGTTAAGATTTTGTTTGATTTTTTTCTCCCATCGTCATGAATTATGAATTGTTTTTTTTTTCTTTTTTACTATAATTTTGCGCTTCAATTTTTCTATTGCAGAGTAAGGGAAATCTTCATTTTTAGCATAACAACATCTCACCTTGTCAAGTAGGACAGACTATGAAAAATAATAACTACGTGGAACTGAGGAAGCTAAAGGAGACATCCCTTGAGATTTAAGCCAGGGCTCACCTTCCATATAGGCAGCCATGGAACGGGCAGAAAAACTTTGACCTCATTAAGAAACATTTTTTTATTTATAGGCCTCCCTGAAATAGAAATATCAAATGAAGGATTTTTCCAAAGAAAATAGAGCAGTCTTTTAGTCTTTCATTAAATATATGTTGTTGAGGAGACAATGTTTTGATGTTACGTCTTTTCCCAAGTTGTAAACAGGAAACAACATGGTGTGGCTCTAACCCAACCATGACTACCATTTAAGTGTGCTGAAAGTTTTAAGTGTACTGCTGTGTTAAATTTTCCTGAGATGACATAAAGAAAACGGGAAAAGCCAAACAGTTCTTTAAACAAGCTCAAAACATAAGAATAAAGAATGCAATTTTTCTCCTCCTCATGTTGTGCGACTTTCATACATCATTACATGATATACAGTCATTTTCAGCAAAATGACTGTATATTATACAATCAATTACAATATGTGTCCAGATAATCTTTAGTAATCATTTTTCTTTAACGCTTTATTAACACAGCATTTCTTTAGATATATATATTTTTTTTAATTAATCCGAAACAAAATTCTCCTAGATGTCTTCACGACCAAATCCAGATCAGCAGTCAGATGGTGGCACAAATTCAGGTCCCTCCTAATGAAGCTATTGGGCCTCACTGTTGAACCAGCAGCACGAATGAACAAGAATTCAGCTGAACCTCTCACACCCACAAGTCAAATACTACTCAAGAAAGTATATCATCAACCTGGATTTAGGACAACAAGCAATATTATATGTTGCCATGGTAATTAAATGTCGCTTGCTTGAAAGTAGATGTGTCACTAAAAAAAGACAGGCAGAGATTTGAACATTGGAAATTATGATTTCAGACGTCTTCAAAGCCACCGAAAATAAATGTCTTTTCTCCACAAGCATTTCTACTTGCACATTTAATAAAGGATTCACCCATCTCTCTTTGCATTAACACACATCACTATGTTAATAAACACAGAACAGCCGCTTTATAAATGTCGTTAACTGTAGTGGTGTTAAAGTTGAAGGTTCTCTGCCCAAAATGCTAAGGAAGTGCTTCTGTTTTTGTTGAGCATTTTCTTTTGCTCAGGCCAGCATCTCCTGCATCATACCGTTGAGCAGTGTGAGGACATGTCGTCATACAGTCTGTACTGGAACTGAATACAATCACTGAACATGTTGTGCAGTGGATGACCAGCCAAAATAAAAACGAAGGCTGACTTTTTAAAGAAACACACAATCCATAGTAGTGAGGGTTGCAATTCAATATAACAAGCTTAAAAGATATGAAGGAATTGTTTGTGCAGTCCCCAATGGCTTCAATCCAATTACAGCTATCACCAAATGACTTTTTATTCTTAATTTCAAAGATCCCCTTTTTGTACAGGCAATCAGTCAATAAATTGCTTCTTGGCAGTTGAGCAACCTGTGCTGCAATAATGTGCTTGATGCTTTTTTAACAACTAAATATAAGGAACTCTTTCCTTTTATAAAAAAACCTGCAAAGGTACAGTTGGAACAGAAATAAATCTTAGGCATTTTTTTTCCACATACACAAGGAAGGGTGAAATTTATCTGTTTGATCATTAATGGGTACTATAAAAATAAATATTTTTTTCTTATTATGAATTTAAGGTGGGGTGGTTTGGGATCAGTAAATATTAGGACCACTATTCAGTACCGAAAGCTCAGAGGATCTTGAGTGAGACAAATCCCAAGTAGATTTCTCAGGCTGAAGAAAGAAACTTTAGAAGGTGGTTGGTATTGGTCTAGCCTCGCCATCGCCTTGCCGTGCAACTCAGCTCGAAAAAAAGTGTACCATATAAATGTACCCTTAAATAGCCATAAAATCGCCACTAAAGTTCAGTTTTCAGACAGTATACAAGCACAGACTTCGTAACCACAAATAAAGCAACATAGTTGTAAAAAAAATTAGTGATGTGTTGTTTGGCCACACTTTGTTCATAGGACCAGCTAGAAAACATACATTTTTTTTTTGTTTTTATCATTCTGGTGGCTCCTGCATACTACAGTTGACAACAGAACATTTTCTGTGCAACTCTTGCTTTCTTGCTTAAATGAAAAAAAAATAAATATTCAAGGTCATGCAGTAGCTGAAGATGAAGATGGGAGGGAATTATAACAGCTCTGTAAAAAAAAAAATCTTTTTCACAGTGTTTCGGCTTTGAAATCACTGTGAGTGTGAACAGAGCTCATGAGAGATTTTACCTCAAAAAAGCATCTTTAGCTCATTTCAAGAGCAGCATCTACATTCTCTCTCCTAGAGGAAATAAAGTCATAACCAGAAAACACATAACTGTATGGATGGAGGGATGTTTCATAAGCTGCAATTACATGACTCCTCTGGAAAATAAAAATAAAAAGTTTGTATGTGAACTTCACAATTAGCTCCTTAATTAAAACCTGTGCTTATTTCTCAATAGGGCAGACTCGGTTGTCTCAGGATTGCAAGTATACACACACACACGCACACCACAATACTGCCCTTAGAACTGCTTTTAATCCAGTTGATATGCTGCATAAGGTGAGAGGATATTGATTGCTGGGCATAACATGTGTAATGAACGATAATGAAAACAGCTTTGAGGATATTATACCCATGAAGGAGTCTAAAAGCAATCCCGTCATATATACAACACCTATGACAAAATTAGCAGTCAAATTAATTAATTTCTTTCATGATCAAATACTTTTTACTCACACAGTATCAGTCTTCAAATGTTGTATAAGTGAAGTAACAGTCAGTCTTTTGGCAAATAAAATGAGTTCTTATTTTGGTGGAGGGGGATTTTGTTGCTACCTGTGTAAGAAGGAAAGCTGCCAATGACTAATGCTGGCTGATCTTGACTTTGGCATACCTCCCTCCCCAGTTGTTTTATAATCTAGGTTGCCATTTATCATTGTCATTACTTTTATGGTAATTTGCAACCAAACGTGCAAAAGAGCATTAAACTAGCCATGATTTTGCCGAAAACATGTCTGTTTACAGAATATTTCAAGGGAATTAAACACATTAATGTCTCACAATTTAGACTTTGTAATGGATGCCTAAATGACATTGAATACCTCATCAGTTTTATTATTTTTTTTGTTTTGTTTTGTTTTGTTGTCTTTTACGGGTTAACTATTTCAATAAAAAAAAACAAAAAAAAAACATTTCCCTAATGAATGCGTGCCATTTTGCCAGATACACAAAAACATAAGACAGCCATTACATAATTTGATAGCTGGAAGTAAATTACAGTTAAAGACCTCTTTGTTTTTGGATCGTTGCATGAAGCCTTTAGTAAAAACCTGAAAATCTTACAATTATGCACTGCAGCTTAGGCTAAATTAAGCTTGGTGATTATATCTGCTTATGTGTTTGTGTGTATACCATTGTGTTCTTTGCTGCCACTTGAGCTGATCCAGCCCTAGAGCAGTTTGTTCAGCTGACATTTTAATATACTGCCGTCCATAACCCCAACAGTAGGAGATGCCTACGCAATAAAAGTCTTGCTGAGCATACAGTATAGCCCTTAACACTAATGTTTACCATGTTGTGTCCATATTTTGTTTGGCGAATTCTATCCATTGCTAGCATTTAAACTGGAAGGGACAAGCTTTTGTGTCCTTTCAGACAGGAGCTCTACATATTTGACAAAGAAGTTTAAAGCTAACAGCTGCTGATTAATCTCGATGGGTCTAAATTTCTGGCTAGTGCTCAACCGGTTATGGAGTTGGATGCCCAGCATACTTAAAACCTCTTTTGCATCCACTTGACAGCTGCAAAGAGTAAGAGCCAATTCTGCTTGTTAAGCTGCTTCTTTCTGCTCCTTCTACAGTTACGCAAAAACAGAGAATAAATCTAAAGAGCATCTCACATTCAAGCTGCTACCAGTCAATTACTGATTGATTTATTTTTTGTACTATAGCCCTGTACAGATTTGGTGCAGATCAGCTGCACAGAGAAAAATGTTAGGTAATCAAACGAAAAGAAATGAAGTAAAGTCACTATATTTGTAATGAAGTACTCATAATTTACACCTTTAGTAATCCAACTTTGTGAAAGGCAAAATTTATAAACATGCTTTGTTTTACTTTTTATCGCAAAGTAAGACTTGAAATAGTCAAGTCATGTTATATTCATACATTTTTCACTTTATACGAACCTTTATTTACTTTACAAAGGCATTGCAAATTGTTCTGCCAGCTCTGCAAATAATGTGAGGAGGTCTGTCCTTGGTGCACCTGTCTTGCTCTTCTGTGTGTGTGCATGTGTGTGTAAGTGAAATATATATATGCTGATTCAAAGCAGCTGCTGCACAAAAGCAAGCTTATTGAAACGCTGTTCTTTTGAAGCAGAATTGAGAAGAAAAAAGTTTTCTCCTTTTAAAGATGGAACCAAATATTTATTTTCCCTTTCTGCTTTTCCAGATTACGTTATAGCCATTTGTCAAGGTGTGTACATAAATGTACATTTTTGTGTGTAGTCCTGGGTTATTCTTTCTTCTAAATTAAATGTTTAGTATATTGAAAAGTCACTTTTAATGCATGTAGTAATCATGTTTTCTTTATTAATCAATGTATTTTCATTGCAAATGGTAAATTATTGACATTTTTATTAAGAAAGTTTATTCAAAAGAACAACTTACAATTTCATTGTCTGCTCAAAAGTAACTTCTGAGTATAACAGCCTCAACATATGTCCACTGCTTTCAGATCGATCTCACCTCTAAGTATACAATGATCCAATAAGTGACAAAAAACAAGAAGGTTTGTCTTTTTTGGTTGAATGTCCTCGTTAACCAGAGAGGATGTGCTTTACAAATGAGGTATAGTTGATACACCCATTGGCATCCTCCTGTCCAGCCATCAGTCTGTCCACTTCGTCTTCCGTCATCCTCTCACCAAGCGTTGCGAGCACATGACGAAGTTCTGCTCCCATGATGGTGCCGTTGCCTTCTTTGTCAAAAACCCTGAGGCCTTCCACAAAATCCTCAAAGTTGCCTTGATTCTTTGCACGGGAGATGTGTTGAAGCATTGGCAGGAAAGTCTCAAAGTCCAGCATTTTAATGCTCATGTCTTCTGGCCGTGGCTTCCCAAGGACTTTCAGTACATCAGCGTTGGTTGGGTTCTGGCCCAGAGCTCGCATCACATCCCCACACTGGGCATACGTGATCTTCATTTCCCCAGTTGGTGTGCGGTCAAACAAGGTAAATGCCTCCTTGAACTCCTCAATCTGGTCAGTTGAGAACTCAATAGCGACACTCTTTGGATCAAAGTCAGGCTCCTTGGGTGGTTCGGGTAGTGGCTCCGGAGGAGGAGCTGGTTTGGCAGCTGGAGCTGCATCTTTCTTCGGTTCTGGCTTCTTGGGCTCAGGTTTCTTTGGTTCAATCTTCTTGGGTGGCATGCTAAAAAGAAATGTGGGGTGTTGGAGCTGGGACTTGGAGAGAAATGAACAAGAGGCTGAGCAGACCTGAAATGACTCTCAAGTGCAGAGGGAACCTCCTCTTTCCATGTTTTATATGTGCTTTGTCTGGGGAGCAGCCTAGCAATTTGAAACACCTCACTATAAAAGGAAGAAACCTAAAATAGATGTAAAGTGATGTCAACATTAAGTATTGTTCTCAGCTGCTGTCATCTAGCCGACAGGACCATTTGCTGTCATTAGAGGGGGGTACAGTTACATTAGTCTGGAAGGGTTGTGCTTCCCTGACGGACAAAGGGATTATTGTCAAGCCAGTGATCAATCCAAAGTATGAAAATAACTTCACAGTTAAATATAGAAATGTTCTATGCTTTCTTAATCATTTAAGTGAACCTGTTGTAGAAGATTGTTCATTATATAATTAGTATGGAAAACAAACAAACTAAAAATAGGATTCTTTAAGAGCAGAAAAACATGAAAATACACATATTTAAGATGAATATGGTGATAGGAAAACACACATTTGAATGCTCACATTCAATATTCATACAATATAGATTTAATAATTGCAGACTAAGAAAAATGCAATCATTTGTTCATTTTGATGGTTGTTGCTGCCAAACATAAATATATGTTTCTGTTATACTATTTAATAAAACACACACACACACACACACACATATATATATATATATATATATATATATATATATATATATATATATATATATATATATATATATATATATATATATATATATATATATAAATATAACTTTATATCAAACTTTATGCACATCCTGTTCAGAATCTGAATCAGAGTGGGACACAAGCCATTCTGAGCAAAAAGTGGAATACACCAGACAAGTTGTCACTCCAATAGAGTCAACACAAAGAAAACACAAATCCTGCATGCAAAAAAACCCTAAGGGCAGTTTGGATTTGCTTATTAACCTAACATGGACTATTTTAAACTGTGGGTGTAAAGCTGGAGTACCAGGAAGAAGCCCACACATAAAGACTTTAAAGCAAACATGAAGGCTTCCATGGAGACAAGACAATGCGGTGATTATAATCAAGGCAATAGACTCAGTAGGGTCATGATTTCAAAATCCCCAAAGGACACATTTAAAGTTGAGCTATTTTATTTAAAAAAAATAGCTCAGTGAAGATATGACATTGTACCCTTAAAAGGCAGCCACTTTAGCATATCAGTACAAATACTATTCAAAACATCTTTATTTCCCTTTTCGTTGAACTTTGTCACTTCAAATATTTCATTAATCTTTGAAATGATTCACTTTTTTATGTACAGATACATAACCCAGACACAAAACATTTAAAGAAAACAAGTACGGAATGACCAGACAGATAAAGTTTGACGATATGAATAAGGACCGGGTCAATAGTTTAATATTTTCTGTTAAAGTTAAGCTCAAGATTATACACTTGGTAAAGTGATACTTTGATTTCACCAACATGTGTCTGCTAACTGGAAGGAATCCTAAACATTTTGGACTGACATATCCAGACAACTTGAGTCTGACTGATAATCTAAAGATTTTCGTCATGACAACAAGACCTACCAAACTAAAAGACTTTGAGGTCATCAACAAAGATAAACTGTTGAAATATCGATGGAAAAATGCAAAAATCTGATCAGTGATAATTAGAAGACTTTGATTGCTGCCATGCCAATAAAGATTTTCTATTAGTTATTGAGAAAAGGAAAATCATTTCAGACATCAAATTTTAAAATAAAATACAAACAAAGAACAAAGGGTCTTACATCATCATATTTTAACAGATACATGTCTCTTTCCTAATCAGAAACAAATATCCTGGTTGAATAAAATAGGTATGAAAATCTATTTCGGGCTTTAATACAGTTTTATTATGGTTACAGTGTGACTTTCAGCTACAGAAATGTGTAATGTGTAAGCGACATTATTAATGATAGTGACAGTAAAAGGCATCTGAACAGTTTGAATGTCTGCATTGACCTAACATTTTTATGTCCTACAGTACGCCTTAAAAAGTTTAGGTGAAAGCAGACAAAGTAATTTTATTAAGTGTCTAGTTTCTAAATGCGTAATATGTCACTTGGCTGCATGTAAATGGCTGCTTGGTAGTTCCATTCAGTGCATGATGAATTAACCAACAAAATATTCATCTCATTTATGGGAGAGAGCCTGCACAGGATGTGCGTTTCTCTGACACAATTTTAATCATAGTACCTTTAATTTTATGCATGCCTCTCAATTTATCAACTCAGTTTTAAAAAGCTAAACCCAGTCATGTAATATTCAAAATGTGCATCCTGTGTCTCTCTGCCAGTCTGCCACTTGATCTGTCAATCTAAAGCCTGAAGTCCTTGGACAGACTGGTTTAAGTGTGTGTGGGGGGCAGAATCTATGTCTATATAACCGTCCTTAGTCTAAGATCATTATCTCTTTTCTCTTGGCTTTTGAGGTCACATGGAGAGGAAAAACTGACAGCTAATTTGTCGTCTTTTGGTGTGTATGTGCGTGTGGGTATGTTCGCGATTTTGGCTGGTGGATACAAAGCGGAAGACGTGCAAAGGAGACCAAGTGGGGTATCGCCTTTGAAACACCTTATATTTCACATTCAATGTTTTTTTTTTCTTTTATTGCCACTATTGGATGGGGTTAAAAGGAAAAAAAAAAGGATGACATAGTTCTGGATTTTTCATCTTTTGTCATGATTATTAGTAGTAATGGTGAATCCTGAGGCAGACAGGTGGGGTAGCATGATAAACTTTAATCGATACCCTAAAGTGCTTCTCTGGCAGCCTGTTGGAAAAAAAATATATATATATATAGCATTACTGAGGCAAAAACAAAAGGCAAATGATGGACCACAACACAGACTAAAATACTTTAGTTGTTAACTTATATTTCAGTGCAATTAATGTTTATAAAGATTTCAAAAATTATTTTGAAACACCAAACATTTTCACAGCATTTTGTTCCTCTGGTTTAAATCCTTTTTAAAAAATTTGATGGTAAAAATGTCGGCGTGACCATGGAATAATGCAGCCAGTTGTCCGTCCACTTTTTATTTTCTCCCATAGAAAAAGGCAGACATTTCAAATTACTGACCACTTAGGAATCATTAGGTCTGATATTCTCCTTATTATTTAAAAGATGGGTTTTTTTGGCCTTTACCAGGTAAAAGTAAAAAAAAAAAAAAGATACAAGTCACATCTAAAGATAATGCTGAATGTTACTTGTTTCCACTTCTTTCTTCCACAGATGGAAAGGAGATGAACTTTAATCCAGGAGTGACAGTGCATGGAAGTATGAAATTGTTCAAACCTCAAGCATTCATTCAAACGTGATCCATGTAATGTTCTTTCAATTCATATTGGGGACACTGGCTGATGAGGCTGTCTTAGGGTTGCAGATGCACTTGAGAAGAAAGTAGAGATTAATCAGAGAGTCGGGTGGCATAGTAATAACGTACATAGGGGGATGATTAATAGTGGGAGATGACTCCTGTGAAAAGTCCGCCTATAGATACAAAATTCCCTGCTCCAAGATGAGCATAAATTGCTACACTAACAAAGATTTCTACCTGTAATCACACACAAAAAAGATAAAATAGTGAGTTTTTTTTTTTTTTTTTTTTTTTTTAAATTTAATCCTTTGAAGCCCTTTGGATTGTGAGTTGAAAACCATATCAAATCCCTCATTCTCTTCATTTAAAGTATTCTTAGAAAAAAAAAGCCCCAAATTTATCAAAAGGAGACCTCAAATCTGCTATTCCTGTTTCACTCCACTGCGTAGCTCCTTCTCTCTGAGTGCACGCGTAGACAACTGTGTGCCTGCATGCCTATCCTTTGTGGAGGTCCACAGATTGTTTGTTTGTAGCAGTATAACCAAAAGAGGAGGGGTTGTGGGGTGGCCAAAGACAGCAAACCCCTAATCCCTTAGATAACACTGGGAATGAGGGCAGGCAGACCACTGGTCTGGCGTGGGCTAATAAAAGAGACTGATAGAGACAGCAGCTACATTCTTTGTTCAGCCATGGCAGGTGTGGGTTACTTTAAAGACGTGTTTAGTTAACTGGCTAAAAAGAGAATAAAGGCTGCATTCTCCCCCTCTTTCATAGCACCAGGGTCATTGTTTCATGGGAAATAATGCAACTGTATTCATCCTTGTGAAAGCCAACCAGTGTCTCATCATTCAAAATGTGCTAAGATGATATAAAATGGTGGAATCGAAATGATAACAAGCACTTTAGATTTGTCGCACACAGCACCAAAGATTTAACTCTGTTGACAAAGAGGCATTTAATGCCTAACGATAAGTGCTTCCCCTTGTCCCGTCAGCGGCCGAACTACAAAAAATAAGCAAATAAAAAAATGGGGCTTTTTGCAAAACAACGTCCAAAGAGAAGAGCACTTGTTAAAATGAGCTAATCTCAAACAGGAATCCATTTATATTTTATGTGGCCCTATGGAGTTTAGCGAACAGCAACCGAAACTTTCCTTATGAGTCCAGTAATAACACTTCATTGTTATAATGGAATGACTGGTAGTGGAACCAGCTTGGAGACATCTGTGTAAACAATTTAATTAAGACCATGTTTGATGAATTATAGCTGGTGAAGGCACTGCCTGTTCTAATACTTCAGTTCCTTAATTACACCAGACATCCATGTGTTCATTCTCATTGCCCAACCCGATACTACCCCCAAACACTCCCCCACTTACAATGATAGAAATTGAAAATCTACAAAAGGGAAAGTGCATTTCACACTCTACTGAAGCAAGGCAAGCAATTTGAAATTAATCAAAACACAATAAGTTTACACCGTGATAAAGAGGTGCTGTGTACAAAATGATACGAGTTGATTTGTGAGGCAGGGACCTCTGTTTTACATAACTTTTTAAATAGGCCATCCAAACCTTTGCAAGAATTTGTGTATATTTCTATCAAAAATATGTACACTCTTCACAAAAGTATTTTATTGGGACTTTTTGGACTTTCATTGGGATTTTATGTGACAGACCTACACAAAGTTGTTTATAATTGGAAGGAGGGAGAGTGATCGTTTTGAATTGAAAATCCAAACCGTAAACCATTAATTTCTACTCATCCTCCTGCTGCTCTGATACCTCTTGATAAAAACTAAAAGCAATTTCTCTTCAAAAATCACCTAATTGGCAAATACGAGTCAAGAAAGAAGTGCATGCAAGAATCAAACCACCTGTTGCCTCCCGCAGCCTTTATTGGAAATGTTTGGTTTTGGAACTTAGAAGGTCGCAGCAAATAGCAACTTACTATAAATGAAGGTGTATTTATTAGCTCTATAAAGTGACTCTAGGGATTTAACTATCCTAGAACAAATATAATTATTGACCCTAAGGACTTAAGATTTTGCTTAATCTGTGTTCAGAATGTTTTATTCATTCTGTTAATTGTATTTAGCTCTAGTAATGTTTCATGCCTGTTTTTTTTGTTGTTGTTGTTCTTGTATGTAGATTTGGATTTGTTACTCTCTTTTGATTCTCTGTTTATTCTTCTGAACTCTATGTATATATTTCCATGTCCATTAGGGATTTTCCCATAGTTTCTGAGTTCAAGTCTAATCAAAACAATGTTGTTGTCAAACAGCTCAATACATAGAAAAAGATGTTAAGGTCAGACGAGACAGAACAAATACTTTTGAGCCTACACAACATATAACTTTTTCTTCAGCCACATACAAGATAATCTTGCAAAAAACAAGAAAAAAGAAAGAGAAAAAGAAAAGCAATAGCCCAGAAGGTGACAATAGCTCTCATACATGTAATTTTGAATAACTGTAAAAGTGTAGGTATCTATTATGTTTCAGAATGAACTAAGACAGTTCACCCGGCAAACTTGAATAAACAGAAATGTTATTTTTATTTGCTCTTTCTGTAAGGTATGTTTTCTCATCAAACAATAGCCGGGGGATCACAGGGCACATTCTCCCGACTAGGAACAAGCTTTATACCTCCTTCCAGGATCCTCAACATGGAAGTCTGTCTTGAAGATTAGGGAAGTTTCCAAGCTATTCATAACCCCCTGCCTACCTCCCATTCTGTGCAGAGTACTTGGCTTGGTGGCAGAATCCTCTCTTGTTAAGCTGGACTGGTCTATTTCTGATGTGCCTCTCATGTCATGTTTAGAGCGTGTCTCTGAATGGCTTGTACCTGTTTATCCCAGCAGCACACCAGCTTATGTGATGTTTGCCTCAGAGCTTACCAGGTGCTTTTCTCAGCTGGAATGTCTGTATGCTTAATTTAGACCCTTAATCCTAACAAAAATGGACCAAACATGTCTTCAGATTGGTTCCACCTTCTATCAGGCTTTTTTTTTTCTTTTTTCTTTTTTCTTACCTTTTGTGCATCTCATCTTGTTTGTCTCTCCTCTCTTTACAAAATTTTGCATCCTCGAGAGTTGTGTTCTGAGAAGCCAATTACATAAACCAAATACTAGGAGCACAAGACAGGTTTGAGCTAAAAAACAAACAAACAAACAAAACAAAAAAACAACAATTTAATTTTAATTTTCCATTGTACAGACAGCTATACTGACAAAATAAAGGGGAAAAAAAAGCTGTTCAAATAAATCCTGTTGTGACCATATAGAGTCAGACTGACAGCTGGTCAAATATTGACTTGATGCAATCAAAGTGCTATGCGTCTTGCAGAAGAGGCAGAAGCAGAGGCATATGGGGCTGTTCCCAGAGCCTTGAATCTTTTACTGTTTATCAGGTCTGGCAACTATTTGAAACATGTTCCAGATTTTTTTAATAATGCCATACATTCACTATAATTTAATTCCTATACATCGTATCCGACTTGTGTATTTGTGTCTTGTAACATAGCTTGCCTATACAGCCATGCAGGGAGATTCTAAGAACATGAGTCCTTCTCCATAATAAGATATTTTGCCATTTGCACCCACCTTATACAAACTGTGATTCATGTAAGAAAACAAAACAAAACAAAACAAAAAAAACTAATCATCCAAAGTTGAGAATATTTTATAAAAATGTTTCTGATGTAGCAAATGTGATTTAACACTCTACATGAGTACATACCTAATGTTTGTTCATGAGAAACCTGAACCACAAATCATAGAGTTTGCATGACATCAGAGTTACTGGGGAAAACCCACCTAAACTGCAACATGCTGCCACTCTCAGGCATCCTTTGAACATGTTTGAGTTTGGCTTTGTCAAATCCCACATAGTTGCTGTGCAACATAGGGAAGCTAGGTGGAAGCTTTTCCAGGATTCTACTGGAAGTAGAACACCCAGAATGAAATAGATCATGTCATTAGACATGCTTCTCTTTCCGAGTAGTGAAAAGAGTGGAAATTTGATTTGATACATTTGATTAGATTTAATTTGTTTTGTTTTTGTACTAATATGTTGAAGTGTTTTTGGTGGTGCAGTTTTATGGCATTAAGTGTGGTTATTGACTTATTATACGGATAAATAATGGGATGAAGTTGAAAAGACAATAATGTTAAAGCTGCCAGTGGCTCCTTTACTCTGTGGAAAGATTTACCCAGCAATGATTGAAAATAAAGAAATACTCTGTAAACTTTACGATCAAAATAAGACACCAATGCATCAAATAAACACCTTATTTAAATGCTGGAGTCAACAAAATGTAAGACTTGATTTATTACGGAATGCAAAGAAAGGGAAAGATATAGCTTATGAGTCCAAAATTAATGTTTTTTTTTGTTTTGTTTTTTTTTCAGATATACCCAGTGGGGTAGCAACTCCATCATGTGACTGAAAGAGAAGTACCCATTTCTTTTCCCTTTTTTATTTTAGGTAATGGAAATGTATCCATTTTAATAAATCTAAAAAAAAATATGTTTTGCTGTACAAGTATGAAACAGAACTAGTAAGCGATAATGATATCTTAGAGCATTAATTACAATATAGTAGCGGCATAGAATGATAATAAAGAGTAGATGAAGCAAATATGGTACAGTAACTTCTACATTTAGGAGCTCCACATAAACTCTTAGCCTTTAAGACTTTACTGTTAAAATGTATTTTCTTACAAGGAAACAAACTTTTAGAAGTACATCTGTGCAGATCGCTATATCTACATGGTGAGATAAAGGCAGTTGCTGGGCAACAGATGCCGTTGTACAGTCTACTCTTTGAAAAATCTGGGGCTTCATCCAACAAGGGTAGTGACTCTTTTCAGCTGTAGATGTGGCCACAGAGCTTCATTAAGGATATTCACACTTTCAGTGTGACAGGAATATGCCAGACTGCAGCTCATTTCAGCAAACAGATAAATCATCTCAAGCCTTTACTCTAATGTTCATTGAACTATTGACAAAGGATGGCCTTTTTTCTGCAGCACACGCCATACATTTGTCTATAAGCTCAGTCCTCAAACACCTGCTTGTTATTATAAAAATATCAAGGATACATTTTGGAAAGGTTTTTTGAGTGAATATTATATACATTAGTGAAGCTCTTTGGCTGCTCTCTTTCGGGGTTTCCCCTTATGGTCCTCTATCTCCAGCTTCCATCTTTTAACTATCCCCTTCACCTTCACCCATTTCCTCCTTATGATACATGATTTCCAAAGTTAACACTGGGATCAAAACTCACAGTTTTCCAACTATGCTTCCCAGTGAGTCCTGTTCACGTAGCACTTTCTACTGCAAATTCACATTTAGATGGCGGGCAATGTCAACATTTTTAAGTCTTTTCATCAGTTTTGATTGGCTGGCTTTGTTTTTGCCCAAAGTAGCACCATTGTTTCCACCATCCCTATTTGGGCCAACAGTTCTGGAGGCAGTTATTGGTAACACAGATGGAGAATAATTCAGATTGTGAATGAAAGTTTCAACCTGAAAGTTTCATCTAGAAACGTTTTATAACCAGAACTCCCTCGTGAGTCCCACACCCATATTTTTCTGTGTTTCCTCAAATCCTCAAAGAAGAGTTTNGACACAAGCCATTCTGAGCAAAAAGTGGAATACACCAGACAAGTTGTCACTCCAATAGAGTCAACACAAAGAAAACACAAATCCTGCATGCAAAAAAACCCTAAGGGCAGTTTGGATTTGCTTATTAACCTAACATGGACTATTTTAAACTGTGGGTGTAAAGCTGGAGTACCAGGAAGAAGCCCACACATAAAGACTTTAAAGCAAACATGAAGGCTTCCATGGAGACAAGACAATGCGGTGATTATAATCAAGGCAATAGACTCAGTAGGGTCATGATTTCAAAATCCCCAAAGGACACATTTAAAGTTGAGCTATTTTATTTAAAAAAAATAGCTCAGTGAAGATATGACATTGTACCCTTAAAAGGCAGCCACTTTAGCATATCAGTACAAATACTATTCAAAACATCTTTATTTCCCTTTTCGTTGAACTTTGTCACTTCAAATATTTCATTAATCTTTGAAATGATTCACTTTTTTATGTACAGATACATAACCCAGACACAAAACATTTAAAGAAAACAAGTACGGAATGACCAGACAGATAAAGTTTGACGATATGAATAAGGACCGGGTCAATAGTTTAATATTTTCTGTTAAAGTTAAGCTCAAGATTATACACTTGGTAAAGTGATACTTTGATTTCACCAACATGTGTCTGCTAACTGGAAGGAATCCTAAACATTTTGGACTGACATATCCAGACAACTTGAGTCTGACTGATAATCTAAAGATTTTCGTCATGACAACAAGACCTACCAAACTAAAAGACTTTGAGGTCATCAACAAAGATAAACTGTTGAAATATCGATGGAAAAATGCAAAAATCTGATCAGTGATAATTAGAAGACTTTGATTGCTGCCATGCCAATAAAGATTTTCTATTAGTTATTGAGAAAAGGAAAATCATTTCAGACATCAAATTTTAAAATAAAATACAAACAAAGAACAAAGGGTCTTACATCATCATATTTTAACAGATACATGTCTCTTTCCTAATCAGAAACAAATATCCTGGTTGAATAAAATAGGTATGAAAATCTATTTCGGGCTTTAATACAGTTTTATTATGGTTACAGTGTGACTTTCAGCTACAGAAATGTGTAATGTGTAAGCGACATTATTAATGATAGTGACAGTAAAAGGCATCTGAACAGTTTGAATGTCTGCATTGACCTAACATTTTTATGTCCTACAGTACGCCTTAAAAAGTTTAGGTGAAAGCAGACAAAGTAATTTTATTAAGTGTCTAGTTTCTAAATGCGTAATATGTCACTTGGCTGCATGTAAATGGCTGCTTGGTAGTTCCATTCAGTGCATGATGAATTAACCAACAAAATATTCATCTCATTTATGGGAGAGAGCCTGCACAGGATGTGCGTTTCTCTGACACAATTTTAATCATAGTACCTTTAATTTTATGCATGCCTCTCAATTTATCAACTCAGTTTTAAAAAGCTAAACCCAGTCATGTAATATTCAAAATGTGCATCCTGTGTCTCTCTGCCAGTCTGCCACTTGATCTGTCAATCTAAAGCCTGAAGTCCTTGGACAGACTGGTTTAAGTGTGTGTGGGGGGCAGAATCTATGTCTATATAACCGTCCTTAGTCTAAGATCATTATCTCTTTTCTCTTGGCTTTTGAGGTCACATGGAGAGGAAAAACTGACAGCTAATTTGTCGTCTTTTGGTGTGTATGTGCGTGTGGGTATGTTCGCGATTTTGGCTGGTGGATACAAAGCGGAAGACGTGCAAAGGAGACCAAGTGGGGTATCGCCTTTGAAACACCTTATATTTCACATTCAATGTTTTTTTTTTCTTTTATTGCCACTATTGGATGGGGTTAAAAGGAAAAAAAAAAGGATGACATAGTTCTGGATTTTTCATCTTTTGTCATGATTATTAGTAGTAATGGTGAATCCTGAGGCAGACAGGTGGGGTAGCATGATAAACTTTAATCGATACCCTAAAGTGCTTCTCTGGCAGCCTGTTGGAAAAAAAATATATATATATATAGCATTACTGAGGCAAAAACAAAAGGCAAATGATGGACCACAACACAGACTAAAATACTTTAGTTGTTAACTTATATTTCAGTGCAATTAATGTTTATAAAGATTTCAAAAATTATTTTGAAACACCAAACATTTTCACAGCATTTTGTTCCTCTGGTTTAAATCCTTTTTAAAAAATTTGATGGTAAAAATGTCGGCGTGACCATGGAATAATGCAGCCAGTTGTCCGTCCACTTTTTATTTTCTCCCATAGAAAAAGGCAGACATTTCAAATTACTGACCACTTAGGAATCATTAGGTCTGATATTCTCCTTATTATTTAAAAGATGGGTTTTTTTGGCCTTTACCAGGTAAAAGTAAAAAAAAAAAAAAGATACAAGTCACATCTAAAGATAATGCTGAATGTTACTTGTTTCCACTTCTTTCTTCCACAGATGGAAAGGAGATGAACTTTAATCCAGGAGTGACAGTGCATGGAAGTATGAAATTGTTCAAACCTCAAGCATTCATTCAAACGTGATCCATGTAATGTTCTTTCAATTCATATTGGGGACACTGGCTGATGAGGCTGTCTTAGGGTTGCAGATGCACTTGAGAAGAAAGTAGAGATTAATCAGAGAGTCGGGTGGCATAGTAATAACGTACATAGGGGGATGATTAATAGTGGGAGATGACTCCTGTGAAAAGTCCGCCTATAGATACAAAATTCCCTGCTCCAAGATGAGCATAAATTGCTACACTAACAAAGATTTCTACCTGTAATCACACACAAAAAAGATAAAATAGTGAGTTTTTTTTTTTTTTTTTTTTTTTTTAAATTTAATCCTTTGAAGCCCTTTGGATTGTGAGTTGAAAACCATATCAAATCCCTCATTCTCTTCATTTAAAGTATTCTTAGAAAAAAAAAGCCCCAAATTTATCAAAAGGAGACCTCAAATCTGCTATTCCTGTTTCACTCCACTGCGTAGCTCCTTCTCTCTGAGTGCACGCGTAGACAACTGTGTGCCTGCATGCCTATCCTTTGTGGAGGTCCACAGATTGTTTGTTTGTAGCAGTATAACCAAAAGAGGAGGGGTTGTGGGGTGGCCAAAGACAGCAAACCCCTAATCCCTTAGATAACACTGGGAATGAGGGCAGGCAGACCACTGGTCTGGCGTGGGCTAATAAAAGAGACTGATAGAGACAGCAGCTACATTCTTTGTTCAGCCATGGCAGGTGTGGGTTACTTTAAAGACGTGTTTAGTTAACTGGCTAAAAAGAGAATAAAGGCTGCATTCTCCCCCTCTTTCATAGCACCAGGGTCATTGTTTCATGGGAAATAATGCAACTGTATTCATCCTTGTGAAAGCCAACCAGTGTCTCATCATTCAAAATGTGCTAAGATGATATAAAATGGTGGAATCGAAATGATAACAAGCACTTTAGATTTGTCGCACACAGCACCAAAGATTTAACTCTGTTGACAAAGAGGCATTTAATGCCTAACGATAAGTGCTTCCCCTTGTCCCGTCAGCGGCCGAACTACAAAAAATAAGCAAATAAAAAAATGGGGCTTTTTGCAAAACAACGTCCAAAGAGAAGAGCACTTGTTAAAATGAGCTAATCTCAAACAGGAATCCATTTATATTTTATGTGGCCCTATGGAGTTTAGCGAACAGCAACCGAAACTTTCCTTATGAGTCCAGTAATAACACTTCATTGTTATAATGGAATGACTGGTAGTGGAACCAGCTTGGAGACATCTGTGTAAACAATTTAATTAAGACCATGTTTGATGAATTATAGCTGGTGAAGGCACTGCCTGTTCTAATACTTCAGTTCCTTAATTACACCAGACATCCATGTGTTCATTCTCATTGCCCAACCCGATACTACCCCCAAACACTCCCCCACTTACAATGATAGAAATTGAAAATCTACAAAAGGGAAAGTGCATTTCACACTCTACTGAAGCAAGGCAAGCAATTTGAAATTAATCAAAACACAATAAGTTTACACCGTGATAAAGAGGTGCTGTGTACAAAA
The DNA here is from genome assembly GCF_001443285.1 of Poecilia latipinna. Lineage (NCBI taxonomy): Eukaryota > Metazoa > Chordata > Actinopteri > Cyprinodontiformes > Poeciliidae > Poecilia > Poecilia latipinna. Next base: position 180,153 of record NW_015113383.1, read on the forward strand.
TGATACGAGTTGATTTGTGAGGCAGGGACCTCTGTTTTACATAACTTTTTAAATAGGCCATCCAAACCTTTGCAAGAATTTGTGTATATTTCTATCAAAAATATGTACACTCTTCACAAAAGTATTTTATTGGGACTTTTTGGACTTTCATTGGGATTTTATGTGACAGACCTACACAAAGTTGTTTATAATTGGAAGGAGGGAGAGTGATCGTTTTGAATTGAAAATCCAAACCGTAAACCATTAATTTCTACTCATCCTCCTGCTGCTCTGATACCTCTTGATAAAAACTAAAAGCAATTTCTCTTCAAAAATCACCTAATTGGCAAATACGAGTCAAGAAAGAAGTGCATGCAAGAATCAAACCACCTGTTGCCTCCCGCAGCCTTTATTGGAAATGTTTGGTTTTGGAACTTAGAAGGTCGCAGCAAATAGCAACTTACTATAAATGAAGGTGTATTTATTAGCTCTATAAAGTGACTCTAGGGATTTAACTATCCTAGAACAAATATAATTATTGACCCTAAGGACTTAAGATTTTGCTTAATCTGTGTTCAGAATGTTTTATTCATTCTGTTAATTGTATTTAGCTCTAGTAATGTTTCATGCCTGTTTTTTTTGTTGTTGTTGTTCTTGTATGTAGATTTGGATTTGTTACTCTCTTTTGATTCTCTGTTTATTCTTCTGAACTCTATGTATATATTTCCATGTCCATTAGGGATTTTCCCATAGTTTCTGAGTTCAAGTCTAATCAAAACAATGTTGTTGTCAAACAGCTCAATACATAGAAAAAGATGTTAAGGTCAGACGAGACAGAACAAATACTTTTGAGCCTACACAACATATAACTTTTTCTTCAGCCACATACAAGATAATCTTGCAAAAAACAAGAAAAAAGAAAGAGAAAAAGAAAAGCAATAGCCCAGAAGGTGACAATAGCTCTCATACATGTAATTTTGAATAACTGTAAAAGTGTAGGTATCTATTATGTTTCAGAATGAACTAAGACAGTTCACCCGGCAAACTTGAATAAACAGAAATGTTATTTTTATTTGCTCTTTCTGTAAGGTATGTTTTCTCATCAAACAATAGCCGGGGGATCACAGGGCACATTCTCCCGACTAGGAACAAGCTTTATACCTCCTTCCAGGATCCTCAACATGGAAGTCTGTCTTGAAGATTAGGGAAGTTTCCAAGCTATTCATAACCCCCTGCCTACCTCCCATTCTGTGCAGAGTACTTGGCTTGGTGGCAGAATCCTCTCTTGTTAAGCTGGACTGGTCTATTTCTGATGTGCCTCTCATGTCATGTTTAGAGCGTGTCTCTGAATGGCTTGTACCTGTTTATCCCAGCAGCACACCAGCTTATGTGATGTTTGCCTCAGAGCTTACCAGGTGCTTTTCTCAGCTGGAATGTCTGTATGCTTAATTTAGACCCTTAATCCTAACAAAAATGGACCAAACATGTCTTCAGATTGGTTCCACCTTCTATCAGGCTTTTTTTTTTCTTTTTTCTTTTTTCTTACCTTTTGTGCATCTCATCTTGTTTGTCTCTCCTCTCTTTACAAAATTTTGCATCCTCGAGAGTTGTGTTCTGAGAAGCCAATTACATAAACCAAATACTAGGAGCACAAGACAGGTTTGAGCTAAAAAACAAACAAACAAACAAAACAAAAAAACAACAATTTAATTTTAATTTTCCATTGTACAGACAGCTATACTGACAAAATAAAGGGGAAAAAAAAGCTGTTCAAATAAATCCTGTTGTGACCATATAGAGTCAGACTGACAGCTGGTCAAATATTGACTTGATGCAATCAAAGTGCTATGCGTCTTGCAGAAGAGGCAGAAGCAGAGGCATATGGGGCTGTTCCCAGAGCCTTGAATCTTTTACTGTTTATCAGGTCTGGCAACTATTTGAAACATGTTCCAGATTTTTTTAATAATGCCATACATTCACTATAATTTAATTCCTATACATCGTATCCGACTTGTGTATTTGTGTCTTGTAACATAGCTTGCCTATACAGCCATGCAGGGAGATTCTAAGAACATGAGTCCTTCTCCATAATAAGATATTTTGCCATTTGCACCCACCTTATACAAACTGTGATTCATGTAAGAAAACAAAACAAAACAAAACAAAAAAAACTAATCATCCAAAGTTGAGAATATTTTATAAAAATGTTTCTGATGTAGCAAATGTGATTTAACACTCTACATGAGTACATACCTAATGTTTGTTCATGAGAAACCTGAACCACAAATCATAGAGTTTGCATGACATCAGAGTTACTGGGGAAAACCCACCTAAACTGCAACATGCTGCCACTCTCAGGCATCCTTTGAACATGTTTGAGTTTGGCTTTGTCAAATCCCACATAGTTGCTGTGCAACATAGGGAAGCTAGGTGGAAGCTTTTCCAGGATTCTACTGGAAGTAGAACACCCAGAATGAAATAGATCATGTCATTAGACATGCTTCTCTTTCCGAGTAGTGAAAAGAGTGGAAATTTGATTTGATACATTTGATTAGATTTAATTTGTTTTGTTTTTGTACTAATATGTTGAAGTGTTTTTGGTGGTGCAGTTTTATGGCATTAAGTGTGGTTATTGACTTATTATACGGATAAATAATGGGATGAAGTTGAAAAGACAATAATGTTAAAGCTGCCAGTGGCTCCTTTACTCTGTGGAAAGATTTACCCAGCAATGATTGAAAATAAAGAAATACTCTGTAAACTTTACGATCAAAATAAGACACCAATGCATCAAATAAACACCTTATTTAAATGCTGGAGTCAACAAAATGTAAGACTTGATTTATTACGGAATGCAAAGAAAGGGAAAGATATAGCTTATGAGTCCAAAATTAATGTTTTTTTTTGTTTTGTTTTTTTTTCAGATATACCCAGTGGGGTAGCAACTCCATCATGTGACTGAAAGAGAAGTACCCATTTCTTTTCCCTTTTTTATTTTAGGTAATGGAAATGTATCCATTTTAATAAATCTAAAAAAAATATGTTTTGCTGTACAAGTATGAAACAGAACTAGTAAGCGATAATGATATCTTAGAGCATTAATTACAATATAGTAGCGGCATAGAATGATAATAAAGAGTAGATGAAGCAAATATGGTACAGTAACTTCTACATTTAGGAGCTCCACATAAACTCTTAGCCTTTAAGACTTTACTGTTAAAATGTATTTTCTTACAAGGAAACAAACTTTTAGAAGTACATCTGTGCAGATCGCTATATCTACATGGTGAGATAAAGGCAGTTGCTGGGCAACAGATGCCGTTGTACAGTCTACTCTTTGAAAAATCTGGGGCTTCATCCAACAAGGGTAGTGACTCTTTTCAGCTGTAGATGTGGCCACAGAGCTTCATTAAGGATATTCACACTTTCAGTGTGACAGGAATATGCCAGACTGCAGCTCATTTCAGCAAACAGATAAATCATCTCAAGCCTTTACTCTAATGTTCATTGAACTATTGACAAAGGATGGCCTTTTTTCTGCAGCACACGCCATACATTTGTCTATAAGCTCAGTCCTCAAACACCTGCTTGTTATTATAAAAATATCAAGGATACATTTTGGAAAGGTTTTTTGAGTGAATATTATATACATTAGTGAAGCTCTTTGGCTGCTCTCTTTCGGGGTTTCCCCTTATGGTCCTCTATCTCCAGCTTCCATCTTTTAACTATCCCCTTCACCTTCACCCATTTCCTCCTTATGATACATGATTTCCAAAGTTAACACTGGGATCAAAACTCACAGTTTTCCAACTATGCTTCCCAGTGAGTCCTGTTCACGTAGCACTTTCTACTGCAAATTCACATTTAGATGGCGGGCAATGTCAACATTTTTAAGTCTTTTCATCAGTTTTGATTGGCTGGCTTTGTTTTTGCCCAAAGTAGCACCATTGTTTCCACCATCCCTATTTGGGCCAACAGTTCTGGAGGCAGTTATTGGTAACACAGATGGAGAATAATTCAGATTGTGAATGAAAGTTTCAACCTGAAAGTTTCATCTAGAAACGTTTTATAACCAGAACTCCCTCGTGAGTCCCACACCCATATTTTTCTGTGTTTCCTCAAATCCTCAAAGAAGAGTTTAAAGTCTCCTCAGTCAAATTTGAAAAGCTAAATATTGTCCCATAATATGTCAGTTCAGTTTGCTAATTAAAGTTAAGTTTTTACAAAATCAAATTCTGCTACATGTATATTGCTCCAGCCCTATTTTATTTTGTATGCTACTTATTCTTTGTGACTTAAAATGTCCCAGTTCTAACATTACAAAATGATACATACAACACTGGGGAAAAAAAAATAAATAAATAAATCAGAAAATCAAATAAACATGTGACTGAAATTCTTCTGAATGTGACATTTGAGGTTTCATCTAAAAAGTGGTAAATAGAAAGTAGTCACTTGACCTTAGTCACTGACTCTCCATTGTTTAAATGTCAACAAGCAAGAGATGGCATATCAGGGCAGCACTTGTGTGGCTGCAGCTGAGACCCATGCCTCCCTGAAGTTGGGTGCAGAAGTGATTATGCTGTTTTTGATGGTGTAAAGATGAGTTCCCAGCAGAGGATGCTGTTCATAAACCCAAATCTGGATTTCTCCTGTGCATCGTTGTTTCAAAGAAAGAAAGAAAGAAAGAAAAGCAGACAGAATTAGATGATTTTTAGATTCTACTGCAAATGCAAAAATGTCCAACTGAAGTTCTATTTGCAAGCTTTGTTGTCAGCTCTGTTAAGCTAATGTCAAAATGTATAACGTGGATTTCTGCTCGGTTCAGAGGCTTTGCTTTATTAAATCACTATAAAGTCTTCAAAGCCAGACAGAAAAGCCAGCGCAGCTTATTAGTTGGAATCTAAATTAGATTGCTTTACCATCAGTTAAGCAAGAAAAGCAACACAACAGCATTTCAGTTATTTCCCACTGCTTGAAAAGATACCAGCTAGTTATTATGATTTTTGTGTCTTTGTTTTACTTTAGTCAGTGCTAATAAATGCTTAAACAAATGTTCCCAGACATTTGTTGGGGTCCATACGATTTTTATTTTTCATTTCAGTAACAGGAAAGACGTGCATTTTATCCTTAGATATTTCTGTTACTATCTTTATTATGTGTCTTTGAAGGTTGAGGTCTGAGTCCATTGTTGCACCCAGATTTCAGGCTTGATCTGCGGTTTGTAGCTGTAATTGCTGAAGGTGTTACACCTGACTACACTGTGTCCTGCTCTCACAGTAGCTGCGACACACGACCACTAAAAGTCACTGCACCTATTGATCCTTCAAAACCAAATGAAGATTTTCATAAATATATTTATATCTTTAAAAGAGTTGCATTTTCAGCCTCACTTGGCAAACATTCTGCCCCAGGTATGCACAAATAATGACTGGTTATATCATATCCATTACTAGTGCAGCCAAGTTAAACCACATCTGGTAAGTGCAAATGGAAAAGGCCCATCATTTTCTAAGTGAAAAAAAAGCAAATGAGACAATTTGCCATACAACGCGTTCAAAAAGAAAAGGTCTCTAGTTTGGATGCACATTTTAGTTAGAGCATACTGGTGCTTGATCTTTCAAAAGCAGTTTCCCTAGGGGAGAGTTTTTTTTTTTTTTTTTTTCTTTATTTTTTTAATAAATCATTCTATTTGTAGATAAAATTAATTTGAGTAGACATTCCTTAATTGTCTTTAAGGTATTACGTAAAACATCTGCAAACTTTTAAAGGTGAAACTCCACTCAAGAGGTATTTTAACAGATTAGGTGCCTCCATGGAAAAATGTGGCTTTGAAAGTTTAAACTACAGACCTTATTGGCTCATTACAAATCTAATGATTCTAGACGTATTTGGTGAGCTCAAGCGTTGGGGCTGCTCTGACTTGACTGACCAAAATTTATTCAGAGCCGTCTGCTGAACACGGAGAAGATATTAACTGAGATAAAGATATAACTCAGTGTGAACCTGTTTCACTTTTTGATGGCCTAAAAAAAAAAGATTGCAAAGTTTGGTTTACATCAACCTGTTTTTAGTACAGACAATAAGGCCCTCAAAGCAGACAGCGTTACTTTGGCATCTTAACGGTACTTTATAAAATTGTCAAAATGTAGTGGTCACTGCTTTGTATAAACCCTGGGGGATATCTTGAAAATGTTTTAATCGAGATAGCTTTTCTATTTCACATTTTATGCATTAACATTCTGACTAGTCAGAGTGATATTGCTGATATCCTAATAATCTTTCTTTCTTGTCAAACGTTCCAGATTTATGTGGCATTTTGAAAGTTATTTTAAGCGCATGGTGTATGTGGGCAGAGAACTCATTGGAAAGTCTTTGCAGATTTCTGAAGCAAATAAAATATGTGTAGTTCATGTTCCCCTCATAACCTATACTATTCTGTTGGGGAATTTTCTGACAGTTTTGTCCAGCCACCCAAAAGGCAACTGCATGGACCTCTCGGTGGCTTACATGCAGTTTTGTAACTCATATATCTGTAAATGTAATTTCAACTAGAAATAATTAAGCTTGAAATTTCTTGAATTGTGTGACCCTTCAAATAATGAGTCCGGTGACATCATTTGAGATGTCTTGAAAGGCATTTTGATCCGTCAAAATGAAACTGAAGATATCCTGAATTGTTCTTTTTACCAGCCAGAATGTAAATGCAAATATGTTAAATTACCCTTCAGGATACTGATCCAGTAAATGTAGTCAAAGCTCATTTTTAGATATGTAGAATGTAATTACAGATCGCCAGACAAAGCTGATGTTAGGTTCAAATGCCCTGCCAGCGCATTGTATGAGTGGGCATTAAGACGTCATGAAAGAGCTAAGAAGTTCTCACACATTCATGAATGAATCAAAGCAACACTCCAGGTGAGAAAATGACATTATATATATATATATATATATATATGCCTCTTGCCAGCTCTCCCTGTATAAAGAAAGCTTATTTGAGGGGACTTTCTGCTCAAATTAAAGTTTATTATTATTATTAATAAATAATAATAATAATAATAATAATAATAATAATAATAATAGCACATGACAAATGCATAACATGGCAAGAGTGTCTAGTATTTCTTTCAGATATTCACTGAGGTGTTTATTCTCCAAGAACAAAAAAACAACAACAACAACAACAACAACAACAACAACAACAACAACAACAACAAAAACACCTGCAGTTAACTTGAATCAGCATCATCACAGGACATGTGCAAAGCACATTTAGCTGTGAGAGGACATAAAAGTCAGATGAAGTGGATAGAGAAAACAAAACAAATCATTTGAACCACTGTGCTTGCTGCTGACAGGGCATTTTGTTTTTGGCAGGTACTCATACTAAATCAATAGCTTGAAGTATGAGACTTTTATTGAGCTAAATGGTATATGCGATTAACAGCTGGGGGCATTGCATCAAAATGTAATGAGTGTGTAAATACAGACACGAATGGCGATGAGCAATATAGACATGTGCTGGGATATTTTATATCTCTTTTGCAGAGATGCTGGAAATCAACCGGCTGTCTTTAGAACAGACATTTTCAGTGGATAAATAATAAAGAGAGTTCTGTTTGCTTAAAGGTGACAAATCCGTTGGGTTCTTATTTTCGTTGGTGATATTTACACATTTGGGTATTCCCAGATGTGAAAGGTGTGAGAATTTTTAAAAATCTATTACAATATAAGAAATATCCACTACCGACTCTCACGCTGTTGTAAATAAGAACACAGATGTGGCACCTTTTAAGGCCTGCAGATTAATTGATATGTAAAGATTTGTGTGAAGGAATGTCAAACAGTTGCTTCAGTGATTTCATGCTGATCTTGGTTGCAATCGTATAGTTAGGAGCAGGTTATTTCTATTTGTTAATGGTCATAACAACGGAGTTTGGACTACTTGGATGACTTCTGTGTTAGCTGTTATGCAAAAGGGATGGGAAAGTGAGTCAAACCAATTAACACATTTGCAAGAAGCGTTTTCTACTCTGCTGAGATAGTGATTATGGCAACTGAGTGCATCCCAGTTTCCTTAAGCATGTTAAAGCACTCAAGAAAATCTGTCAGCGAGCAAAAACAAGTCAACTGTGCAGGTTCATTACATAACCGTACACATTGTTGTAAACTTAGCATCATTATTGCATTTCCATATACTGCTTAAGTTTATTGTTTCATTGAATTCTGCATTTCACTGTGATCATTTCAATCTGATTTAAAATGCCTCTTAGAAAATCTATTGTGTATTTTGTATATACAGTATGGTGTTCTGATATTTTTTACTTGTATTTTCGGAGTTGTATTCCTCTTTTTTTCTCTTCAGGCGCCAAAGCAGCGAGGGCTGGCAGTAAATATACAGATTACAATTTCCATGGCTATCACAGACCTCAGAACTAAATCCTAAAGAAAGTCTGTGGGATGAGCTGAAGAGAAAATTGTAAATGACAGGATACAAGAATCTAGAAGTTAGAGATTGTGCTCAAAATAAAGACTTTATGTCTTTATGTTGCAGTCTTATAAATGTTACACGAGAAATACAAATGTTTTCCCACTGGCAAAACAGGGCAGAATGAAATATTAACAAATATGCCACAGGGGAAAAATGTGGAAAAAAAAAACAAACAAAAAAACTTCTTAATATGTTTTTCTGCACATAATAGATGTGCTACTCATATTAAAAGTTGAATCTTACCAAATTGCCTTGTGTTAGATTATAATACTCCAGCAAAAAGTTCATTTCAAGGATTTTCACACTGCCAGTGTTGTCAACAAATATGTCAGTTATTTAGTAAAGTAAACACCAACAAAGCATTTATGACTGATGTACAAAATTATAGATGATGGTATAAACAACTGGAAGTAAATCAAATGTTGTTGTTTTTTTTTTTTTTAAGAGAATATATTTTATCTGATCTCACACAAGAGATATATTTAGTTTTGATGTATGTTGGAGATAATGTATTATTGCAGTTAGGTCCAAGAGTCAACACAAGTACTAATTCATTTCAACATCCAACAAATAAGAGGGCCAAGAATAAACTCACTGATCTTTATTGTCAGTATAACTGCAGCCTGTACCAGACAATATTCTATTAATTTACATTCTGACAAAACTATTCAAACGTGAGAGCACAGAAATGAAAACTTCAGCTATATAATTAGACATTTACAGAAGGATGTCACAAATAATTGCTTACTGAGCATTAACCTGTGCATGGATGGCACCACATGTGAAAGGAACCATGGGAGCTCTTTGTAAATGAGAACAAACCAATATAAAACACCTCAGCAAAGTCTGCAAGTCAAAAGAGAAATAGAGTTCAGCAGCAGGCGTTTAAAGGGTGAAGAAGAAGATTCTGCCTCTGTTGTGTCTACTTTTTACCTTTTGTCATGAAAAAAAATTTAAAAAATACTGTCCGGTGTCTGGATGAGTTGAAGTAATAAATGTATTAAAAACTTTTCAAGGTGAGAACAAAAATACAGAGTCAAAGGAACCTGTCAAGTCCGTTCTAGTAAACAGTTAAATCTGGATGTCTTTATTTATGGTCAGTAGATGTTGAACAGCAGCTGAGTCCCGGTTGTGGGCGTTTCCCAACAAAGGGAATCAAGGTTTGACTGAACGATAGGTGTGAAGTTGTAGATAGTTTTGCTCCACATATATTTTGTGGAGCTCAGCACAGATGGCCTAACCATTTGCCTTTTGATCCTGATATGTTCTGGGTTAAAACACAAAGATTAGTTCTGAGCTTCAAAAATCTAATCCCTGCTGTTTGACGATTCTAGTGTAGGTGTATGTCTGTGTGAGATCTGCTGACCAATCGTATGTCAAGATTGTTCAGAAGATCTAAAAGAAAAGATAAGCTAGGAGCACAATATACATTTTTTTTGTCACACTTGGCCAAAGCTTGCATGGGTTCAATTTGCATATCCTACAAAAGTAATTTTTCTAACACAGATGGTAAAATGTATGTGGAGTAAAATAGCTGGTATATATTAAATTTGGCGGTTTAGTTGTATTTTTTTTTTGTTTTGTTTTGTTAAAACAGGTTGTGGTCCTTGGCATTAGTTAACAGGGGCCAGCTGGCATTGCTTATCTTTTGTAGTCTATGGAGATTTGTGTGTTCATCATCGTAATAAAATAGGATGTTCCCACAAAATTCTAAAAGTTAAGACTTTTAACATTTTTTAACTAATAAATTGCTCACAGTTTGACCTAAATGCAATATCAATTACTTTTTATTTATCTAATTTGAAGTTTTAATGTCAAATTTTGTTTATGTTCTGCCCTATTTTTCAACTTCTCTCTCTTCCTTATTTTCTTCTTTTTCACTTGATAAAGAAGAAATATGTTCCCCCCAGAGTTTTCAGTCCTCCATTTATATATTCTTAAACTGGTGTGATAAAAGGGCCTTGTCTTTTTTTTAACTTTTGGGATATACTCCTTATTGGTCTTGATCAGAATTGTTCGGCAGCTTTGTGTAGGTGGAAGTAATTCATATGTGGTAAAACTTGGCTGCATCCTTTGGGATTCTCAGATTTGTAGAAGTAACTATTATGAGTGACAGGAACTAGAGCAGAAAAGTATAGAATATGTTCCATCTTGGTTGCATGCTGACTTGAAGGCTGCACATAATTTAATACTTTTTTTCAGGACAAAAAAAAAAAAGTCAGTTTAATGTCAACAGGTGTTACCCTACAGGAAAGGCAACCCATCTATAGCAAGAGCTAGAATTTACGCCCTCGGTGCAAAAATGAATTTTATTCATTATAGGCTGAAGACTCTCTACTGTACCGGGAGCCACAGCTCCATGAGCCCACTTTATAATCCCTGTGGACAGTATTATCCCTAGAGGAAACTGTCCATAAAACTGAAAGTTTGGTCCCTTGGGCACAGACAAAAAAAAAAAAATCTAGCAATTTTAAGATTCTGTTGTGAACTCCAACTGTAAGAGTCAGTGCTATTAACACAGTACGACCAGGCTGTGCCCAGCTGCAGCCTACACAGCTTTATAGGTCCATAACTGCACACAAGCCCAGCATTCCTTGATTGTCAACTGCACATTTTGTGGCCCACGTACTTTTCTGAATGCCAACTCAAGTTGGTGGTGTTGACAGGATTTTATACAAGTGGAATTTTATTAAAATAGTGGGGATGCATTGAAAACCCTTCAGTGGACAGTTGTCAATACTGTGTTCGAAAAATGTGGTTTACAACATAAGAAGACCCAGGCCTGAAATTCTGAAATGAAAATTCAGTAAAAGGAAGCTTTCACTTTAAAACCACTAATGTTAATACAGAGCAGTACATTTCTTCCAGTTATTAAACAAAACTTCTGGCAGTACCAGTTGCTTGCACCTAATGTCCTTAATATTAAACATTTCGCCAACTGGTAACTACTTATGTCCAGACAAATTTTAAGATTTTGCAGATAAAAACATTGAGTTTGTATAACTTTTCCTGCATAAATAAAGATGCACCCCTGCTTATTACATGGCAAAGTTCCATTTATTACATCTGAACACGACGTCAAATCTGGAAAAGGCTTATATAATCACTAAGGGTTGAATGAAATGTATTCTGCCATTGCAAATAATGTGTTAATTTTCCTTATTATTCATAATTCTGGCATAGAGCTTATGCACACTATTACTACAGTACTTCTTCAACTTTTGAACATTTTGTTACATTTTAGCTACAAACAAATGTGTTGTGGACATTATATGAAATAAGGGCATGATCACAACAATCGGCATAATTCTTAAGAAACACAAGTTTCATAAAGATCAGAAGTGCAACATATATTTGTATTCAGCTACTTTGGATTTTATGTGATGATATTGATGTAAAATGGGGTAAAAACAAATCGATTCCCCCAGGCTTCAACTTATTATTCAAAAATCCTTTTGAAAATCATGTTATTTATTTTTCAGTCGACAACTATACACTACATTGTGTAGCACTATCACGTCAAATCTATATCTCAATATTAAAGTTTTCATTTTTGCAACACTTGGCATATGCAGAGTTTAACCGGGTGCTGTATTTTTTTTTTTATGTTTTATGGTAGTCTTTGCTGTAACAGGATGTACAGAGAACTGCAAATGATAAAAAATTATAAGCTTAGCTTAGGGTTTAGGTGATGTTACGTGAAGTTAATTTGCATAGTCATAGTCAGTGCCATGCCTAAGGATATAATTGTCCAAATGAGCAAGAGAAATTTTAAAAGCAAAGGTACAGATTATATATATATATA
>NW_015113383.1:196158-197471 GCF_001443285.1 Poecilia latipinna
ATGAACTCAGGCTATAATAAATCTTTCAGTTGTCAAATATTGTCTAGTATTTGAAGCATTCTGGTGCAGCAAACTGCACGGCTCTTGTTGCCTCCTTAAAATAAATTTAAGGATTGCCAAAAGACAGACATAGGAGTGAACCATAAGCAAAGTTGGAATTGGAAAAAAAAAAAAAAAAAGTTGCAACTAAGGCATCTTTCAGGACACCATACAGCTTTCTTTTCCGTGTTCTTGTGCTGCATATAGCAAAGCATGACTGCCACTGAGAAACAAAAGCGCTCTCAGCATTTTGCATTGGCACAATTATGTGCAACATGTTGCTCCTGCAGCTGCGCAAGTCATCCGTATTCACCACCCATCTGCTGCTTTCAGGGAGCTTGCATTCATAATTGGGACCGTTGTTCTTTTTGACAAAAAAAATGAACACAACAATTATAGCAAATAATCTGAAGAAAAAGAACAGATTAAAGGCTTGGTACATGTCTCATGTCGAAACCACTGGTTACATGATTGTAGGTTGATTTGCTCCTTGGAGAGAAGTTATGACTATTAGCTCGCATTGTTTGGCCAGGAGGATGGCTTGATGTCAAGTCTTTGTGTCTCTGATGCCTAGAATTGCTTTCTGAATTGAGTTTCAAGTTTTCAGATCTGTTCAATTCAAGATGAACACAAAGCAGCATGAGCAAAGATGCTCCAGTCTGTCTGATAAGCAAGATTAGTTTTCGAAATAAATTAAGAATGCAATGAAGTATTCCCCAAAAGTAATCCAGTATTACAGCTGCTGTTAGTATATTTTTAGAAAGTTACCAATTAAATACTTAATTATTTTCACATTGTTTAATCTGCATGATGGGACTGATATCCATATTTATTGTTTCGGGTCCATTAATTCGCAAGGAGGCAATCCAATTGTTTATGCTGAAAAATGTAACAAAAAATGTGCATATAATGTGCAACGATACACAGAGACTACACTGACATTGCTGTGTTTCAAATGTTTGTTTTTTTTTTTAAAAACAAACAAAAAAAAAACAAGTTTTTTTTTTTTTTTTTTTTTTGTCTCAAAACAGATCATTTCACACATTGATTCAACCTGTTGAAATTCTGTATTACCAGTGATTAGGTGTGATACAGTTTTGAAATTAAGAGTTTGGAGGGAAGGAAGGTTTTAAAAAAGCTTGCTGTGGAGTTGGATAAAGCAGCCTTACTTATATGCATGAGTAATATGAGAGGAATAGAGGACATCAGATGGGCTGATTAAAATACAAGCATTAACTTTGCATCAGACAGTCAACATAAATAAATGAAAAAAA
>NW_015113383.1:200108-224382 GCF_001443285.1 Poecilia latipinna
TGTTTAAAAACAAAAAAAAAAAATAAAAGTTTTTTTTTTTTTTTTTTTTTTTGTCTCAAAACAGATCATTTCACACATTGATTCAACCTGTTGAAATTCTGTATTACCAGTGATTAGGTGTGATACAGTTTTGAAATTAAGAGTTTGGAGGGAAGGAAGGTTTTAAAAAAGCTTGCTGTGGAGTTGGATAAAGCAGCCTTACTTATATGCATGAGTAATATGAGAGGAATAGAGGACATCAGATGGGCTGATTAAAATACAAGCATTAACTTTGCATCAGACAGTCAACATAAATAAATGAAAAAAAAAAAAAAATGTGTCTGAGCCAAGCTGCATCACGCAGGGCTTTAAATCTGCAAGTGTAAAGAGCAACATTAGCAGATTCTTATATTGTCACTTGAAGCTTTCTCTATATATTTCCTCATATTTCAGAAGCCAGAATCACAATGCATATGTTTGACAGCACAGATAATATGCGTTCATCCTCATGAGGCTCAGAAGATCATGGCACAGTTACCAGTGCATCAGTCCCCTAAAAGAGACATGCTAATAATTTAAAGCTTGGAATATTCCCAAAGACATTTTGATGGCGCCGCTTATAATTGATGTGTTCTATTCCCCGGCACCATGATAAATATTTTACTACTCGTTGTGTACATCACCTTTGATTGTTAAAATCCTTGAGAAATCTAGCACCATTCTTTGTAATTTTAAATAATGAAGTATGAGGCCAGGAAGTATTTTGATGCCTGGTTTAGTTCAGTTGGTAATGGAGAATATACACTTGTCATACTCATAACTAATCAAAGTCATTTTAAAAGGTTTGCAAAAATGAACAATATTCGATTTTATAATACTGACTTGCCCATTTACCTTTCTGCATGACAAGCTGTGACTTTGGTTTCAGGACAATAAAAAGCCAAACCTTGTTCATAAGAAAAAAAAAAAAAAGATAAGGTTGACTTCCTTTATTTTCACAAATACATGGATATTAACGCATCATCTAAAGACATGAAGTTGCTATAAATGATACAAAGAGAAGAAACAGCAAATTTGTTCTGATTCTGATTATGTAGTTACACTTTTAACAAAAAAAATATATATATATATTTAGTGATAAAAAACAGACCATATCAAACATTATATTTCCACAGTGAAGTTCTTATTAAGGTCTTTACCTCCATTTTTGAGCATGCAGAACATTGTGTCCATGATATGAGTAACTGCTCTGTCACTTTTTATAGTGAAGTTGAGACACTGACAGCCAGTGCTTGCAGGTGAAATATAAGTCTGTCATTCAGCACACGTATCTCTTCCACTTGCAGCTCCTACTCTTCTGTAGGGAGACGGTAATACTAAAATGGTTTTTGTTGATATGTGCACAAGGATAGACAGACTTAAGTGAAGTATCTTAGCTAGTGTACAGCTCAGGGACATCAATGTGAACAGATACATAGTCCATAAAAATAAAAAAAAAGTCATGACCCCAGTTACCAGGCAACCAATACAACTAAACCATTTTCTCTTTTCCTTTAGGCCTTGAAAATATCAGGCATTTTCATGGGGCCCGGCATTTTCTGACACCAATTTATTGTAGTTTTTTTTTTTTTTGTTTGTTTGTTTGTTTAAAAAGCACTAAAAAGGACTTTATACAACAAGACAACAAAAAATGAGGGCAACCGTTGACACAATGACGAAAAGAAGAAGCTGAAGTGAGTAGAGCCAATTTATCTGCCATATCATCCTAATTCCCTCGCTTCCTACAATTTTATAATACGGTTTATAATTTTAATGACAAAAGGATACAAACTGAAAAGAAATTGTTAGAAGTGAGTTTAATTTTCTGAGAAATTCTTTGACATTAAACCAATTGCAGTAATTGGACCTCGTGCTTAAAAAGCATTCTAAAAAGATTGCCACAATTTTGAAAACAAAAAAACTATTATTGCAATACCAATATTAAACTCCAGTCTTAAAAGAATTATACCATCACTGTACTAATCTCAGCTTTGTAGCCAATCTTAATGTGGGGTTATCCATTTGCACCTTCTTTTCTGAATGCTGCGTCAGGTTTGAAATTTGAATAAGACTTTGCACGAGAAGAATATAAACACTGGAATTTCCAAGAGTTGGGAAATTCAGGAAATCCATTACCATACAAAGCTAAATTACATCTCAAAGTTAGCCTCAAAAACATTTAAAGCACATAATTTATGCTTTGAACAGCATCTAACGAGTCACTAAGCCGATCTTTTTTTTGGTCCAAGAGTGGCTTGTTGTGCTTATTAGCATCGGAACTAGAGTTATTTGGTCTTGAGCCATTCATGACACTCATTCGTATTCAGTCTCTCTGAACTACCATTTGGTGTGGGTGTGCAGGTGCACAGGTGGCCTGCAATGGACTGGCAACCAGAGCCTACTCTTGACCAGTAACTGCTGGAGATAGGCAACATGTTTTCCACCCCTGTGACCCTAAATGGATAAGCTGGTGTGTATTGTATTGTAATACTGATCAAATTTTAAAGCCTCAGGAAAAAAAAAAAAAAGAAAAACATCAGTCAAAGAGGATTGAGTTAAAATAAAATGACCTTTGGGCTTTGCACAAAATGTATCAAAAAAAGAAAAATCATGCCAAAATTAACATAGACTAAACAAAATCAGAGTTAAAACGTCAACTGTCTTTGTTTGTAATGCACACTTAGTGTTGAAGTAAAAAAAAAAAAAAAAGAAAAAAGATTGAATTAAATTGTTTGCTAAACTGTTAAGGTTTTTATTGATAGTTGTAATAAATAAATAAAAACATTTTCACATGAATAAAATTCTTAATTTAGTTTTGTCAATGCTGTAGTATAAAACTGCATTTTACTGTGGCTGTTGTAAAGTTATTAAAGGTCAGCAGTCAGTGACCCGACACGTAAAGGTGAAGTTATCCCTTTAAATATGTCGTGTTCATTTTATCTGAGGAGGATTTTATTCAATATGACAAACAGTTGAAATAAACAGATGTCTAGATGTATTAAAAGGGACTGTTTTACAGACATATTCACTGAAGCAAACAAATGTGCAAAAACATTGAGGAAAGGAATTAGAATAGCATTATTTAACATAAAATGACCAGGGTTCATTTTACTGTCATAACAGATATTTTTTGTTCCCCTTAGATGAGAGAATCGTTTCAAGACAGTAAAAACTACAGCAAGAAGACACAGCTAAGATACTTTAGAAAAGTTGCTCAGTTGAAGAGTCACTTAGTGATAGAATAGCCTGATGGTTACAAAAATGTCTGTCCTCTGTTTTTCACCTGAAAACCTTGGTGATGGTTTAAAAGAAGCGTTTTTGTCTCAAATGGAACTAATTCAGTTTGACAGTCTTGTTAAAAAAATAAATAAATCTGTCACATTTTTTAAGATCCACATTGTAATGATAAAATGAGATTTCCATCTATCCGCTTTTGATATTTTACTTTGTTTGAAAATGTAATGGAGCATACCAAACATTTGACTTAATCCTGTATTTAGAGACATTTCTAACATCAGTTTTAGGCATTTTCTCTTTTTTTTTTTCTTTTTTGCAAAGACTTCTGGTCTTTTAAAGGTTCACAGCAGACAGTTTGATGTGAGATGATCCATAAAATATCCCCTTCTGTGCCCTAATTGTGCTTAAAAATACAACTGTTCTATATCAAATCAAAATGTTTCCCATTATACTGGCCTTAGTGTACAATTAGGCTGCAGGTCACTGGGACACTGTTGGGCAATAAGCTGTCATGGATGTCTGAAATGTTGAGTGGCATTCAGTAGTAACAAAAAAGAAAAAAGGAGGCAAGTCCTCCTCCATTTATTTTCCAAACGTCTGAAAAATTTGTTTTTTTTTCTCTTGACAAAAATCAACATGTGTGAAACAACACAATGTATTATCTTTCTTTTTTTAAATATCAGTCAGCTCTAAAGGGCTGAAAAAAAATAATGACAAAAAAGAAAACGAAAGTAACAGCAAATTGCAAACTGAACAAATCAAGATCTGTAAGTAAAACTGTGTTCCCAACATCTACAAATCCTGTCCTCATCCTGGAATTTGCTACAAAACATACTTAATTTGTGCTTACGCAGGCATGACAAAGTTATTCAAATGTATGCAATGTTGTTCTCCTGAACCGTTGCCAAATTGTTGCAGGTATTGCTTATTTTTTATGCCTCTGTTGCTCCTGATAAGAAATATAACTGGGAGTAACACAATAGCTCTAAGCATAAAAAATGGCTCCCCATAGAAACATGATTTATTAAAACAGTTAAGTGTTTCAACAAATCTGTATATCTAATTAAAAGATAATCAAATAATTGTTGATAGCATAATTTCTGCCTGGGCTTGCTGTTTAACTAAACCTCAACTTAAAAAAATAAAATAAAAGTGATATTTAATTGTTGCTGAAGGTAAACATTTGTGGGGTTCAACACTGAGGTGTTTGGCTCAACTGAAGAGGGACAACAAATTGGGCTGAGTTTATCTGGACTCAGTCAATTAGTGAAATGCCAGGTGAATTGAGTTTATATAGATTATAAGTGATTAGAGGACATGTTACCCTGCTCCCAAACCTAAGCTAGCATAGTAACTGTATTTGATGCAAACAAGCTAGAAATGTTTTGAATGGAAGATGCATTAGAGTCGGAGAAAAAACATGGTAAAATTTCTGATTGCAGCTCCTTAGGTAGAGACGTCTCTAAGGATGAGAAGTTGGAGGTAAGCACGGCAGTGGGAAATTAACTGTAGCTTTAGATACCACTTTCTATGTATCCCAGATTTTAGCAGCTTTACAGCTCTTCCTATCTCCAACAGAAAAGGTTGCCAATAAAATGACAAACATGGAAAGTGGTACTACAAAAAAGGATTTAATGCAAATGACAGAAAACATTTGTATGCTTGCCAGCTTTATCTAGCTTTTTGCAGGTGATGGATGTTTGTATTTACCTTTTGTTTTTGAAAGTAAATTATGAATTTGTAGAAAGACTTCATAGTAGTTATGGATTTTTTTCTGACTTGTATTGCAACAATGAATAGCAAATATTTATTTCAAGTATTATGTATCATGGGTCAAAAATAACATTCTTTCTGTTCAACTGCAAAATTGGAAAACTGGAAAAGAAAGGTAATGCATTCCCCCTGGTCTTTGAAAAACCATTAAACTGAGATTTATTAACATAGTTTAATGCTATATAAGGTGGTGCAAAACCTGGGTGTAAATTTTAGCTGGAACATCTTGTAAAGGTCAATAATACATAGTATTTTGTGGGAAGGCTTTTAAATGCCCAAATGAGGCTGTTTAATGAGATAAAACAAAACAAATTACTTCCAAAGTCCTTCTTGCTTTAGATAAGATGTAACATACACACAACAACAGCATGTTTAGGACTGTGGGAACGCAAATCTGACAGCAAGGAGGTGTGAGGCCCCTGGGCCCCAGAAGAAGCAAGCTGTTCAAGTGCTTAGCAGGATGTTTTTAAAGGCCTGACAATGCATGCAAATCGTCTTCAGTGTCCAGGATGCTAATGCGGCTGACTCACCAGAGGGAAAGATCCCGCCAAGCTGAACTTTAACCAGCGCTATACCTGTAATCACAGGGTTTAGTCCCCAGCTGTCTTAATGGTAGGAAATGAAATGCCTTGTGGGGCCTCAACACCGAGATTGAATGTTTGAGTTGGAACCGCTGAACACACACTGTCAGTCAAAATAGATTGCCCCAGGTGGAAGGGGAGATTAGTTGAGTTTGAAGGTATGTAATCAGTGTCTCCTCACAAACAACGCATGAATTAGTCAAGGTCTTTTTAAAAAGTGTTGTAAAGATATTTGCTCAAAACTTTAATATTTATTCACACAGGATTCCCCCAGAGCTGGGGAGAGTGAGATCTGGGCCTCCTTATTTAGACTGCTACCCCCACGACCCGACTCTGGATAAGTGGATGAAGATGGATGGATGGATGCAATTATTATGCGATGATTCCACAAAGGGTCATGATTTTAATTCAAAGGAGTACCTGATTCATAACTAAGAAAAGGTGTTTACGTGTGTACGGTAAATTTGTTGCAGTGCTAGCATCTTCTTAAACATAAAGATGCTTTTATAGGATACTGGTATAGGATTTTCAGGAGGAATCCAACGTGTTCCCAGAGTGGAGGGAATTCATGGTTCCTACACTGGATTCTGGTTCTGCCTTTTGTCTTGACACCTCCACGGAGAGGCATCAAGAAGATATTCTCATCAGATGCTTGAACCACGTCAATTGACTTTTTTTCAATGTGGAAAAGCAGGTGCTGGTGCTCTTTTTAGATTTCCCTTCAGATGACTAAGCTCATCACTCTATTGATGAAGTTAATGTTCCCTACCTTGAGGAGAAAGCTCATTATAATTGTTTGTTTCCAGGTGAGAGTTAGGATTTTGACAGATATATTTTGGCTCTTTCTTCAGTGCATTACCACAGATTAGGCCCCAATCCATTTATCCATCTTCTCTCCATTCAAGCATCACTTACGAACACACACAGAGAGCAAGTTGCCTTGTTTCAGTTGAGAACAATGAGCTGACTCAGATCTGTTACTTTAATTTTTTTATTTTTTTTTTTAAATAAAGTAATAAATGTCTATTTATGGCTCTGTTTTTATGGCAAGGTTGACTCTTGATGAGTAAAAGTGATCTTGTGCAATGTCATTACATGTCAAACTTAATTCCATACTGTATGCCAATCAGCTGCTCCGAGACTCACCTCTAATGCAATTTTGACTCTCTGAATAGACACATTTCTGTGTATGTGTCCAAGCAATTTTGCAGCCTGCTGGGTTTTTTTGTCCATAATTGCCTCCTGTCAAAATGTCTGAGAGAGCTGATTGCAGGAAATAGGACAGGACATGTGTGCCCCTCATTAACCCATCAGTTCAGGCAGCAGATGTGGCAGATTGAAAGATAGGGTTGCATCGATATTTATTAGCTCTGTAGCACTGTACCAACCAGTGTAAAAGAATAAATAAAAAAACTATTTTTGAAGCTGTTGTAAATACATGCACTGGAAGAAATCTGTTTATTTAAAAAAATGTGCATAAAAGCCTATAATGCAACTTAAACATACAAAAGAAAGCAGTGTACGGATTAGCAAGAGGTGATGAAAATGCCCTTTGATCTTGATCAGATGTCCTTTCTTGGGCAGGGTCAAAAGTCAGAAATGTGTTTGTAAAATTTTACGTAAACGCAGGTCAACACTGGTGTGAGTGCTTGAATAGGTCATTTGAGATGTTTACACCTACAGGGTAAAGACGGCAAAGTTTTAAGGTCATCTTGCTTTTTGAGAGGCAAGATAAATTCTGAGCAACCAAAAGGATAACCAGTGACTCTGGGAAAGAAATGACAGCTTATTTAAATGCATGCTAGCATCACACAATGATGTTTGTTTCTGTATTTGCGTGCATAACCACAAAATTAGAACCTTGTGGGAACATTCGCATAATTAAATTGTTTGATATACATAATCAGGGATTTGATCTTTCTGGATCTATAACATGGCAGCTGAGCAGGAGGTGTTGCTGTCGTAAATCCAGAGTCCTCTAGCAGGAGTAAGTCTAAGTGGCAAAACAGCCAACAAGTAGGCAGCACAAACGATCAGAGGAGTGAGAGCATCAGCTTGGTAGATTATTAGGGCTCTTGTACTGACTTGTTTGAATGTGAGTGGTGATTGTAGGAGTCAGCTAATACTTATCAGCTAATGGTGTGCATGACTTATGACTTCAGTGAGATGCCTGCGCTTGTTCTAGTTCAGTCAGACACATCAAAGGATTTGGAATCATTTATTGAACCAAGTGACATGTAATTGAACTTGGCACATGATGCTTTGGGCTTGTGGGTAATTGCATAATGAAACCAAGCAGCACATGCGGAGATCACAGGTGCATTTAAAGGCACTTCTTACCCACATTTTTGATACATGTTTAGGCCTTGAGTCAGAAAAAAAAAGTCCTTGGTGCATTCTGAATTATGATGCAAAACTTTTACCTACAGTGCAAAGAGAATTGCAGTGTATTTTGCATGTGAATGATGTGGGGCACAGCTGTTGTGAAGCAAAACGCTGTATGAAAGACAGATGATGCCACTGGGTTATCCCTCTGATGCGTAACTGGATCCTTTTTGACCTGGTGAGGTCATCTTTTTGCAATACCTTTGTAAGGACAAGTTTTCATCACTTCATATTCCAGGTATTCCTCAAGAAACATGCTACTGATATCATGCAATTCAAATTTTTTATTTACCTTTTATACATTTTAAGAAATGGCATGTCTTATGTTACTACCCCATTCTTCCGTGAGTGGGTCCAAAATGACCCGCATTCGTTTCCTATGGAATTCAATAGGAATCTTTGTTTCTTAACAACTGTGACTGTCAGGAAAACATTTTTTGTGAACCAAACAGACTGAGACCTAACTGCAGTGGCGCAAAAAGTGGGTATGCAGCGCATGCAACGCATAGGGGCGCTGCACCAGAGGGGGCGTCAAAACCCCGTGTGGAGGGGGCGGCGCCCCGATGATGCCTTCGCGTACACTTCACCGCGCCCTTACGCGACTGTATGTTTTCTATTCACCCTTACATACGGGGGTGGGTGGCGATTTATGGTTTCGCATCCACCTGAATAATATGTAGTTGCGCCACTGCCTAACTGTCACCCCTGAATAATATTATTTTACTCAGCAAGAACTCTTACATATAAGTATTATCTTTATTTGTTATCTCACAAATGTGTTTGTGTGTCAATCATGAGTATTGTGACAGCGTTATTTTCACAATTCAACAGATTAGCCTTCTTCAAAGTTAGCCAACACTAGTTATCTAACCAACTAGCTAACATTACCACCTATACTTTATTGTGCATGTGTAATATTTGTGTGAGTGTCTCTGGGAGTGTCTGACACCTTGGATGAGAAAACCAAGAGAGAGAGAATGTGTTAAATGACATGCAAAACCTGTTGATCAATGTGTTCAAGGTTCTTTCTTTTATCATCTCAATAAATAAAATACAAATTCATAACTATAGAAATAAATGTATAAATAAATGAGCCAGAAAAGTATAGAGTGTCTTCTCCAGGTCAGGGAGGATGTCCTGACTCAAGTGGAGGAGTTCAAGTATCTCAGGATCTTGTTCACCAATGAGGGAAAAATGGAGCAGGAGATCGACAGGCGGATTGGTGCAGCATCTGCAGTGAAGCAGGCGCTGCACCGGTCTGTCGAGGTGAAGAGAGAACTGAGCCAAAAAGCAAAGCTCTTGATTTACCGGTTGATCTAAGTTCCTACCCTCGTCTATGGTCATGAGCTTCGGGTCATGTCCGAAAGAACGAGGTCACGGATACAAGCGGCCAAAATTAGTTTTCCCTGTAGGGTGTCTGGGCTCTTCCTTAGAGATAGGATGAGAAGCTCAGATATCCAGGAGAGACTCAGAGTAGAGCCGCTGCTCCTTCATGTCGAGAGGAGCCAGTTGAAGTGGCTCGGTATCTAGTCAGGATGCCTCCTGGACGCCTCTCTGGTGAGGTGCTCTGGGCATGTCCCACCAGGAGGAGGCCTGGGGAAGACCCAGGACACGCTGAGGATGTTTCTCAGCTGGTCTAGGAAAGCCATGGGTTCCCCCAGAGGAGCTGGAACAAGTGGCTGGGGAGAGGGAAGTCTGAGCCTCCTTACTTAGGCTGCTGACTCCACGACCCGACCCCGGACAAATGGAAGATGGATGGATGGATGGATGGATGGATGGATGGATGGATGGATGGATGGATGGATGGATGGATGGATAAATCACACACATACACACACTCACATGCGTGATACACATAGCATAATAGAATAGAGACAGTAATGTTAGCTAGCTTGGTTAGCTAGCTATTTTCAAGAAACGTGCTCTTTTGCAGCCCCCCCCCATGCCCACACACACACCCACACCCACACACACATAATGGATGTTAACATTGTCCATTATTGACATTTCATCATTGCTGTTGTAAAATTGCTGCTGTTGTCATTTTGTTGTAAAAATGTTCTACAAATTGTCAGAAATGTTCAACAAATTGTTCTAAAAACGTTTAAAAAAGTCAAAAATGAAAATATTTCAAACATGAAATAAATCTTGTGTGAAATAAAACACAGTAGAAAGTATACAAAACAACATTTTGAATCAAAATGACAAAAGTAGCTGTATAGTCAGTCAGCCATGCATCAGAGGGTTAAAGACTGGGTTATGCACTGGTCACTGACCAATATGGCTAAACTTCAATTTCAGTTTTATTTAGATGCAAATTTCCCATCCGGGAGGGACCTACAAGTCTTCAAAGGGTTTAGGTTAGGTGACGAAACACTGACATATAATCCCTATTTCAGGCTGTTGCTAATTAGCCACTAAGTGCATGAGTTTTGATGCATTCAATGGAGCATTGTCCTGGAGAAAAATTATGGTGTTCTTGAAAAGCACTGACATTCCCGTTTCACTACTGGGAGAAATTTTCGAATATTTATGCACACTTTGACATAGGGTGTTGATCTCCCGAGGCAACACCTTCTGTCATTACACAAATAAAAATGATATAGTGTCATCTAATAAGAATTAATGTTCACACAGGAAAATATGAATAATCAGTGAATCCTCACTTGCCTAATAATTGTGGATACTGCCTGTTTGAATGGTCTTCCATATTCATCAGCGAGTATAAAACACTCGCAAGCGTCCATACAAAAAGCCTTGAACAAATTCTACACAGATGTTAATCTTTTGCCTTAGATGGTCTTTTCGAAGCAGGACATCTTTTGGAGAAAAATTCTGTGAAAGCAAACGCTGTGTGTCATACAGAGCAAAATACAGTAGCTTCTTGACACGTAATCCAAATTGCTATAAAGCAGTCATCATTTGTCTTCTCAGCCATTCTTTATATCCAGGAACAGATTAAGTCAAAGAAGACAAGTACAAAGTAAGTCTTTGATCTTTGGCCCAAACTTCACAGCTTCTGCCAAATGAGCATTTAAGAGTGGCACTGTTGATTTTGTGTTTAAACTGATCAGTGCCACAGTGTGAAATTTAGTGCAACTTGTCATGACATTTTGCAAGCATTTTTGCCTTCTCGGGCCATCTATAATCACAACCACAAAGAAAAAAAAAAGAAAAAAACAATGTGACAGCTGTGCAGGGAAGTGTAAACAGTTATGTTGTCACATTGTAGCTTCAACTTAATCCTGTTTTTTTTGTTCTCCCTATTTGAGTCATCTTGTGTTCAGATTACAGAGACTCCAAACCCATGAGATGGTGCACACAGAACAATATTACCTGATTAAACTGACACAATTTTGCTCCCTTTTTCTAAGGCTTTCTAATGTATTCACTGTTTTGAGTTCAAAACTAAATGTAAATAAAATTTTAACATTTTGTGACACTGTAAAAAATATGAGTGTAATCTTTTGGCAAAGTCTATGACTAACAAACACCTTGATGTATTAGTCTAGGAACCACATTTTTACCACATTTTTTTAGCTACAGTTCAAACTTTCTTAAAGCTTTGCATGTTTTTGTCAACTCAGGAACTGATTATTGTGATGCTCTTTATCGGCATCCAAAATGTTTGTCCAAAATGCAGTTGCACATCTTTTAACTGAAACATTCAAATGACAACATATCACCCTCATGTGTCAACATGGCCAGGCTAGCTAATATGGCAACCAACGATGGCAGATAAAACGTTTTCTAGGAGCGACAAGTTGTTTCTCAATGTGTACACAGGCATGATTGACAGCGCTAAGCCATTCTGTTTGGCTCTGATTGGGTGTTTTTGGACAGAAGCAGTTCATTTCTTCAGACAGCAATAGTAGTGGATTATCTATCTCATATCATGCCGTCACAACATAGTGACAATTTTAATAAATATGGAAGAAAAAAAACAAAAAAAAAAAAAAACGTATGTTTGTAAAAGTGAATCAGTCTTTGCAGGAAACAACTGCCATTAAGCATTTGTGGTAACTGAAAATTTAAATGTTTTTATATTACTACTGAGCAGGACTTATGGTTCAGTTAGTTAGGGCAAGTCCTTGTTTGTCAATGTTTATGATTAATCAAAGGGCTAGAAACATTTAAACATTTATTTTTTGAAAATAAAAAATAAATAAAGAAATATAGAAAAAATATGTAAGTCAAGTATTTCAAAACACGATTTAACGGCACAACATTTCTGTCTGTGTCTATGTGTGGGATGGGGAAAACCGGCCTAGATTTTTCTGATTTATGTCACACAATTAAAATACATTCCAGGGCCAAGAACGCATTTCAATGTGTTAAAGTAGAGAATCAATATGCTACAGTATTCCGTTTCACAAATCCCTTGTCACCTCTCCTGAGCAGATGGCTCATAAAATAAAAAAAGAAAGAAAACACCAACCAGTAATCATATGTGCAATAAATAGTGCTGGTTATGTTCCTGTGGAGAGACTACAGATGGCATGGTGATAGTTTTGCCTCAAAGTGCACGTGAACACTTTTAGACACACCTATAACACTATCCCAATGGGAACTTCAAGCTTAGAGCATGTCACTTCCTAATTAGAAATTTTGAAAAATCTGAATGGAAATTATCTTCCTAGAAATCGCTTTTATTGATCTTTGATTTTTGGCTAATAAGATTTTTTTTTTTTTTTTTTTTTAATCATGCTTATCTACACTTTTGAAAATAATTTGAGAAAAAGCACAGAATGTATTTTCACCTTGATATCCGTTTTCCTCTGAATACATCTCTTAGCTCTCTTAGCTCCTCTAGTTCTAATCTGTTGTCACAGCAGGAGGCACGCATGATCCAGAAACAAGAGCACAACTCTGCTGTTTGTTGGAATAACACAGTAAAATAACTTTCTGCCAAACAGTCTACTTTTTTTTTTTTTTTCAAACATGTCTCGTGTCAATCAAACCAATTAATGGGTCTTAGCAAATTGCTTGTGTGTTGTATCTTAATCTGAATCAGTGTGATCTTCTGTTTCTTTTTTTTCTTTTGACTTCATGAACCTTCTTTGCCACTTAGCGTTTTGGTCATTTTAGCCTTCACACACACCCATTTGTGACAGACAGAGTGGGAAAATTTACAAATATAGATCGGGCTTTCTAGTCACAAAATAAATTTCCATAAAGCGTTTCTATTCTCCAAGCATCTGTGAGTTTTCTCTTAGTATTACTATTGATCGCCATAAATGTGATTAATTTTAAACACAAATGACATTAGAAACTCTTGGCTGAGTAAGACTTCAGTTTTGTATTTATGTATTAAATCAGTATGGTGTGTCACCTAATGAAACGTAATGAGGTGTAGCATTGGTTTTAGGAGAGCTCTTTAAGTCGCTCTTCCATTTGTTGATTAGCAATTAGTTATGCTGTACAATCATTGAGTAATTCCTCAACTAAAGTAACATTCGTGCTAATTTATGGGTAAAATCTAAACATTTTTAGCTAATTCCTGAAACCAAAGCTATTTAATATATTTCACTCTCAGCACAACTCTTCCTTTGTTACCAGTTCCTTACATGTACCATATCCATCCATGCTTCCTTTACTTCTCTGTATCCCTGGCCACATTTTTTTGACAGTTCATTTTGATAGAAATTGTCCGATAGCAAGGTGAAAAGGAGGGCATATACTTCTGCGGCTTTAAATCTATGGCCCCTTTATATCATTTCCATCTGTTACTTTTAGCTACGTTGTGAAAATGTTTGTCCTCCCACAAATACAGTTTTAAATGTAAGGACATCTGATGGGTATTTTATCAAAACAAGCCACACATGATGACTTTTGATGTGCAACTTTTTTAGGCCTGCCTTAATAACTTTGTACACCAACTGATAAATAAAATTTAATTCATAATAATTCGTAAATATCATCGTTCTAACTACTTTAATCCACAATGTAAATCTAGCTTAGAAATCAACCTATACGTTCTCTTTTCTGATGTATTTGTTGATTTAATGAAATCACAGACTTTGCCTGAATTCACGCCACATGACTCACACCAGAATGTCATAAATTGCATTTTCCCTTACACAGGGGCAAACTTAAAAGCATACAAATGTTTAGAAGCAAGTTGGTTTGCATCCTTGTTGGTATGTGCAGCCAAATGCACAGCCCCCTATGACCCTTATTGTAGTGTATCCAACCAATTAAAACAGTATTAGGCCAGCAACTGTCCGTTTTTTGACAAGCTATGCAGAGGTTGTTTGTTTTGACATCTGTCATGGCAGAGTGGGCTGCTCTCTGAAGAATGTGACGTCACATGGAAAAAGGTCAATACAAGAGATGATTAAAATCATAATTAATGTATCTTCTGCATCAACCCAGTATGCATCTGGACATGCATACAATCATTCCAGAGTAGTACTGAGGTTGGGGGACATCCACATTTCAGAGTAGATGACCCCAGTGTAAATCTGTTGTAATGCTAGTAAAACTCAACCAAACTACATCTACACAAACAAGGCATATCATTATGAGCAGTGACAAGAGAATTATATTGCTAGTAATGATTGAATTGATAATGTGTGAACATTTCATGAGCGAAGCCCCAAGATAACTGGGCCAGCATTGAGATTTGAAAAAGTTTGACAAGATCGCTGTTGTACTGGCAAGATGACTGGGTAAGATCATCTTCAAAACCTGAACTCTTGTGGGGAATTCATGATCTGCAGTAACAGCACTTATTAAAGTGTCTGGATGTAGAAACTGTGATCAACAGGATTGTGGGTTTTCATAATGCTCACTTGATGCACATGGCGAGTGAAGTGTGGCCTGAGCTGTTGTAGTTTAAATTGCTGAAGAAGCCAATGCTAGACAGAAAGGTGTCAAAATACACACTCCAAGCAGTTTGTCAAGTGTGAGGCTGCATGACCAATTAGGGTGCTCATTCCCACCTCTGCCCCCCACCAGAAAACCCCAGCTGAGGGCATGTGAACATTAGAACTGGGGCAGGGAGCAATAGAAAAATGTAAGCTGGCGTGATAAATCCCATTTTCTTTTCCGTCACATGAATGGTGGGCTGCTTTTGAACTGCTTACCTCAGAAATACATAGGACCACAATCCACTATAGGAAGTATGCAACCTGACTGGGGCTGTGTGATGCGTTGGTCTATGTTTTACTGGGAAACCTTCGTCCAGTCATCCATTTGGAATATATTTTTTGAACATTGTTGCAGACCATGCGCACTTTTTGGTGGAAACAGTATTTGCTGATGGCTGTGGTCTGTTTCAACAGGAAAATGCATCCTACTATAAAACTTAATCAGGAATGGCTTTAAGGGGCATCACTCCTCAAACCTCAAATATTTGCACATGTTACTTTTCATGGAGATTCACCTCACAACCTATAGATTGCAGATAATCTGTTCAGGTGAATGAATGTATGATAATAAAAAAATAAAAAAAAAACATGATACCACTGGTTGGGTTTCACTCAGCTTTGTGGAGTTAGGACTTGTTACATTTTTGAATGCAAAAACTGAGTAAGTCCAGCAGCTTAGGCACGTCTGCAAAGTAGCCATTGGAGTAAAACTCATGCCTGTGTTTTGTTAAAATGAATTTACTGTCAGGTTATTGACTGAATGAGAGCATTTCTGCAGAGGGTGCGTCTCCACTGGACACAAAGTCACTCTATAAAGTGCTAATCTTGTATGAACATAGGGGCAAAACAGGAAAAGTGAGCAAGCCTGCTCATTTAGTGTAGACACGTTGGGGAGCTACCAGGCATTCACACTTTTAGGGGTAATGGTGATAATAACTTGTCAGAGTTACACAAGAGTCAGACGAGTCGTCAGAGTCGCATCATTTTGGTTGTAAAACTACTAGCAAAGGAATGTCAGAATGTCTCTGACTCCCTCTTCAAACCGCCCGTCTCATCATCACCTATCAACCGTCTCTTACCCTTTGAGGCTTTTTCATTCCACATGGGAAAAAAAACAACAACACAACATTGGGAGCCTGAGCGTGAGCTACAGAATAGTAGTCTCATTTAAAAGATGGGATTTCCAAAACATACTCTTAAACCTTTAACATTTAGATAGAGACTTCTGATAGTGGAGCAATTTGCTTTCAGTAAGGCTTGTAATTGGCTTGACCTTTATATAACAAAATCTACTCTCCATTCTTCAGCTGCCTGAAGTGTACTGAACTGTGCATCTGATAGCAAAGCACTGAGCACTGTCAAAGACTGGCTTTTGCTCTTTTATTTTGTTAATCTACTCAACAGTGGTTTTTTGTTCTTTTTTTTCCCCCTACATCTATTAGCAAAACAAACTTTGAATCTTTTATCAAGCTTTGAATCATTATGTTTGTATTTGGTGGTTATTTGTTCAGAAAATGGTGACTTCTTGTATGGGGAATGGAATCAGGAGGCAGTGATACCCTTTGTGCAAAGAGCCTTCTGAAAGAGCAGCGAATTGAAGAATAAGGCAGTGTGACAAACTATTAAATTGTTTTCACTTAAACCACAATAATATGTCGGTAAGGAAACTCTTGTGGAAATGCTTAAATATGCGTTGATTATTTTAAATTTAGCTCTGGCTCTGATGTTATCATTCTGTGTTGCGCAGATCTGCTCATTAGTTCAGACGTGGGTGCATGACTAGACATTTATTTGTGTGTGCACGCGTGCACACACACACGCACGCACGCACACACACGCACACACATTAGTGTGCCACTCTGCAGCACTTCTCAGCAGGTGAAAGAAATCTGGCCCAATCAGCAGCACCCTCAACTCAGGTAATATAAGGAATCCACCAACCACTTTGCTGGTTTTGCAACAGAGCTGAGGAAGGCAAACACAGCCTCCAAAGCAGCATTTCATGGGAAAGGACTTAGATTAAACAAGGACTACCGGTAAGCCATTAACTGGGCTCAGTTGAATGTAATTTGACTGTAGTTTCACATTTGAGAAAATAAATGCAGACTTTATTGAAGTAACAGTTTGCACTGCTAGTTTTTTACAGTTTGGTTGCATTAAATGTATGTTAAGATATCTAATGTAAAAACTTATGTCCTAAGACAAAGAAAAAAGTGTGATTCTAAAATGTTTGGATTTGTTTGATTCAAATTCAACCAAACATGGAATTTTATAATTTAATACTTGAATTTATGGTTGGAATTGTGAAAGAAATGAAAATGGAATTAGTCATTAAGATAAATTATTAACTTTGAACCAAATGTCTAAAATGTATGTTAAAATATTTTGTATGCGTTTTGTAGGTTTTTCACCTGTACATTGATTCTCACTCATTGGTGAAAATAATAATAATTAAAAAAAAGTGAGTGAAATTCTGAAGTTTCTTCAAGTTCTCCTTTTCAAGTGTGGGAAGCCATGAAATTATAGAACACTTTTCACAGCTCAACATGAGTGATGAGCTCATCTCTCGACACTTAAGTCTTGTCCATGAGTGAGAAAAGGATCTCTGACCTTGGAGTCTGTGCCCCAACAGAAAAGTCCCATGCATTTCATGTGTTCACATATGGTTCCTATTTAAACTATTTTGTGCTTCAAAATGTGGTAAACTTGTGATCACATGTGTATCTGGAAATATGTGAAACCTGTATGTGAAATCTTTGTGTATACATCTGCTTTTCCATGTGACACACATAATTTCACTGGTTAAATTTATATGTACTACATGTGAATTTTACTTGTGGTAAATTGTTTTCAAATGTGTAATTCATAGGATTTTTAAGTTAGGCTGGGGCAGTGGAAGAACGGAGGAAAACCAAGCAGACCACTCTCAGACTAGCCATTAGATTCAACTTTCAACCTGCATTTACACTTAATGAAAATACCTTTTGATTTCCTTTTTTTTTTTTTTTTCCATTAAAGCTTTGTTGGCACTTTTGATTTGTTAAATGTTTGACCTGTGAGCATAAAGTTTAAACAGAAAAACATACTTTAATTTGCTTTCATTATTTATCAACAATGCATTTACTGCATTTTTTTTC
Organism: Poecilia latipinna; assembly: GCF_001443285.1. Classification (NCBI taxonomy): domain Eukaryota; kingdom Metazoa; phylum Chordata; class Actinopteri; order Cyprinodontiformes; family Poeciliidae; genus Poecilia; species Poecilia latipinna. Next base: position 218,112 of record NW_015113383.1, read on the forward strand.
CACTGCTGCCTAGTAGAATTGCAATAAAAAATAATCTAGGAGTGAGAATCACTCTTAAGCTTATTGAGACTATCCATTTGGTCTTCCAACAAATGTGTTTGTATAGCACCATTCCTTCCTAAGGAACTAAAATAAAGAAGATAAATACATCTTACCTAATTTATTTGCAAAAAACAAAAATAAAGCATCGCATGAAATCATAACATGATTAATAATTGCATAAACGTAAAGTGTGCAAATCTACACAATTTAAGCCAAAAAAAGTTAAAACATGATATAAATTATAGAGAAATGTTGCCCTTATAAGAAAGCTATAGCAATTATGATTCTTTTTTAGGCCTAATTACTAAAAATTAGGACGATCCACCAACAATATTATATAGTTACTTGGCTATAATTTTCAACCAGTGGAAACTTAAGATTGCTAAAAAGCCATGATGTCAGTTAACTGAAACATTAAATACTCTCCACTACCTTCTCATTCTGCCATAATGTAATAGTGTCTATTCCTAATCAATACAGGCTGTAATTCAAGAAGAGCCATTATATTTCTTCACCATCACAGTCTCAAACCAAATAAAGATCTCTCTGTGTGTCAGTAGCTAAACACAGTGCAAAACATGACCAGCCTGTGTGCTTAATTTCTAATTCCTAATAGGATAGAATGCAACAATTAGAAAAATAAGACATGCAAACATAAGAAAAAGGAAAAAATAAAAAATAAAGAAAATATTAATTCAAACAATGTGCTAACATTCAAACTCCAATTGAAATGTTGTCAATCAAATAATAGAGATGGAAATAGACATAACAGCTCATATAAAGATGCACAAGTTAAATCAATTAAATTATCCAGATCATCAGAATGAAAACAAAATGTGATATTTTGAAAAGGTAAAGGCTGATAGTTGCAGCACCCTTGAAAACCTATTATTAAAAGGTAATATATGTTAACTTTCATACTAACATTGAACTGCTGTCTAATTTAGTCAAAGGTTTGAACCCAATAAATCAGATACATCTTTTTTGGTATAATACAAACCTGCGAGAGCAATAGGTTAATCTCAGTCTGGCAAGGTCAGATATCTTGCGAAAAGAGAAAAGAAAAAAAAAAAGACATATCACGGTTTTTCAGGTTAAAACTGTCAGGTGTCCTTTGGGACCCATCGACTTGTATCTCGGTGCTTTTTGGGCGACATCAGTTTGAGTTTTGTGCACAGACACACAATGTTTCAAAGAGTTTCCAATATGTGCAGGTGATCTAAATAAACAGCAGTAAATTCAAAATATATCGAATGACTTCTGTGAATCTGTTGGTTGAAGATGCCTTATTAGAAATTGTAATAATCCACGAAGAAAGAGGCTCTACAGCAAAAAGCTCCTCTTACGTCTGGAAGGGCAGCAGATCAAAGACGTTGCAGTGTGAATATATTTGTCTAAAATTATGTTTCCTACTGTTTTCACATTTTGTAGAACACAAGTCCTAATGCGAGTATTGGAACAACTCTTTATATCACAAGTCTAGCTTATGAGGCATGCTTTGTGCAATTATAATTCCTAACTAAATTAGACAGCAAAGAAAGCAGTCATTCCACGTTCTCCCTTTAGACATGGAGAATGTGTATGAATACTTTTGTGTAAATAATTCATTAAATATTAATTATTTATACAAGATTATACATTTAACTTGTTTCAACTCAATTAAGGAACAGTGGCAGTTGCATTCACAGCCACAAGAAGGTCACACAGTGGGTCTTCACTCTACTTTTCTACAAAACGTCTCGAGGGAAGACATATTTTGAATTGCGAGAGAGATAACTGTTTCTTTCCCTTAAAAATTGCGTATTTGCACATCATCTTGTCTTACAGTTGAAACTAGATATTTAGGTAACACTTTATTTGAAGGGGGGTGAATAAGACTGTCATGACACTTTCATAAACATGAATAAGTCTTCATGAATATTTATGACTGTTGTCATAAAGCGTCATTCGGTAAATTATGACACTTTTAATACAAAGTTGACATTATTCAAAATGTCTTTGTTATGACAACTTGACATTAACCAGGAAATCATTACTGTTTAAACTTTACCTTTAATAACATAAAGTTACCTAATTTTTAAAGTGCAATCAGTAATACTTTTATAACAAATTTATATGAGTATTCCAAGAAGATCACAAGTCATTATATGTGTACACAGATTGATAAAATTATTCATGTTAACTATACCATTGTGAGCTTTTATTGTTTCAACTTGGGTGCTCCTCCACTTTCAGTTCTCTTTCAAACTAGGTTTAGAGTCAACGAGGGCACTCGGCTGTCGAGGCACCTGGTTGAGCACCACCAAAATTTTTGGTGCACATTGCACGCACCACCTTCCAGTCAAATAATGTCAAAGGTGCTCTTGCACAGCATGTTTGCCTGTATGATCCTTTATTAGATTCAGCACCAATGTACGCATCAAGTGTAAAAGCCACAAGGCCGCTTCTCCTTGTGGGTATGTTTGTTTCTTTCTAGTTGGTATGCTTGTGTGGCTACTATCAATGTAAAGCATATATAGCCTATATTTGTGGACTTATACTAACCCTACTAAGACTTTGAACTTAATTCAAATATCATAAAACAGTAAAATTTACTTTATTTTAAAGAACTAACACCGCCGGCACCCCTCTGTGTTCCTGGGAAGCTGGCTGCTGTAGTTGTTTGTTGATATAGTTTAGCCTTCATGTGTAATGTTTCAGATACGTTTTGAAGGCTCCCTGTAAATGATATTTTATCAGCAGTGCCAATCATGCTCAGTCTACATGCTGCTCACACCCTCACACCATCATTCATGCTGAAGATTGTCGGTATGCTGCAGGACTTGTAAGGTGTTAATTTTCAAATCTTCAGGCTAAGAAAATGGTTTTCTCAAAACTTCCTACTGCAGCTTTATGTGGTTTTTCATTTGAGTATATCTGCATGGATTTTTCAAGAAGGATTAAAGTACCATTCAAAAAGAACTGAAACTCTTGCTGTTGATCCATGCCCGTTTTGTGATCTGCCTGTTGTAACTCTGTGCTCTTCAGACTTGAGGGTGAATGCAGACTCAAGCTTTGGAGTTTGAAAGGTCCCGTTGGGATTTCCTCCATGAATTTTCAGCAGCGAAGTCAGAAGAGCACAATTTTTGCAGACTTTTCAGCTGGCAAGCCACTTTTGTGTCTGTGCTAATAAAGTGCAAGAGCTCTGACTTCTAAAGAAATATCCTGTTTTCATAGTTAATGTCAAGTTGTTAGCTTGTAGGGAAATAGTATAAGAAACAATGGTTAAACACAATTCCAAGTAAAACACAGCTGTGTGACACATTGTCAGGCTAATTGCATTGCTGTTTCCAAATAGCTTCCAAGATTATGAATGCATCACAATGATAGAGCCAAAACTAAACATTTCCTATATTTGTAATTTTCTGTCAAAACAAATCCTTTATGCAAATGTCATTTTTATTTAGTTCTGGACTAGTTTGCATCTTGCTAAAATACCAGTTATCATTGAATAAAAGACAAACAGCAACAACAACAAAAAACATTAAACACGTTAGAAATTGGTCATGTATTCTATAGCCTAATTTTAATATCCTAAAAGTTGCTAAATTAATATTTTAGACAGATAATGTGTTGAAAAGTTTCATGACCTTTCCAGGTCTTCCATAATTAGTTTAGAATATTGGATCCTATCGCCGCATCACTGGCGCAGACTAAAATTTACAGCAAACTGCAACAATTAATCACAAAGAGCCCACAATAAAGGTTACTCATTCTTCAGTGTGAACAATGGCTTTCTATAAAATAAACAGAGTCTCATAGGTTGTTTATTGTTACTGTGTTAACAGGTAAATATTGTTATGGCGATGGAGATCATTGTTCTATGTTTCTAATATTATTTCAAGCAAAATGTGTGCAGCGAGGTCCCCTAGTTAACGTCTAATGAAAAGAAAAAACTAAATCTGCAACTTGCATAAATATACAGAATATATGTATAGCAACCATCCACAAATAACTTCAAGATTTTTCCCCAAACTTTTTAAAATGTGGTGGTACAAAGAGATGTCCAAATACCATATCCACTCACAGCTTTTACATGTTTCCTGTTTATAGAACATTTTTGAACATGCTGATTGTGGTTTGCGAAAGCACACGGGGATAAAGACCTTTATTTTTGAAGATATATCCTATGATTTGCTTAATCTACAGTGGGACAATTAGGACATGATGACCATTATTCCATTTTGAAGAAAAAGGGGGAGACGCTTGTAAGCCTGGGAACGCCGTCCCAACTGTGAAGAATGGGGGTAGCAGCATCACGTTGTTGTGAGGCTGGTGCATTTTATTAAAAAGATGGCATCATGAGGAAATGACATGACATAGAAATATTGAAGCAACATTTCAACAGCCAGGAAGTTGGTCGTTGGGTCTAAATGGGTCTTTCAAATGAAGAATGACCCAAAGCGTACAGCCAAAGTGGTTACAAAGTAATCTGCCAATTGCTAAGTGGAGCAGCTGTATCAGGGGTGAGACATACGTTTCTACCTTGGTTGTGTTTGTTTTTCTCATGCCAGGCCTACCATCATCCAGAACAGTAGGTGACTTTGGTGAGAATGTACCCAGTACTTTCAATGTGTCCACCATACCAATAAGTGAGCGATTGGTGCTTAGGTATTTCACATTTATGTTTCAAAAAGGGGGGGGGGGGAGGGGGGAAGTCATGATTACTGACTGGACAAGAGTATCAGATTGCATGAGAAACAATAAACACAATGCAGAGGTGATGGCAGACAGAACTGACTTCCTAAAGGTGTACTATGATTTATTTTCCATTTCATCTCTTTTACTTATGCAGGTACCTTTAACCACAGGAGATTACAACGTCCAACAGTAATGCCTGAGCTTGCACCACTTTTTCACCTGTTTTTCTACTGGGCCGTGTGTGGTCCTTGAAGTTCCTTTGATGCTTTACACGCAGGATGGCAGAAGATGAAACCCAAGGTCACAAAGAGGGATTGGTGATTATCACTCTGGAAGGTTAGAAAGGAGATTTTCCAAGAGGCACTTTTATGTAGCTACCAGTATTATTGCTTGGCTCAGGAATTTAAAAAAATATATATTTCTAACGTATTTTCTTCTCTGAAGCTGTTCCCCATCTGAGTAAATGATTGTGAATTACAGCAGGTTGTGATACTAAGAATGTGAAAATATTTGCTTGAGCAGAAAAATCCTTAAAATGGCCTGATTTTACTTGTCCATGCCACTATAGAGCCGTCAGATATATTACTACTTAAAATTCTGACATTCTGAAGCAACTCAAACAACACTTGAGGCAAATCTATAAATAATGTGGGGGGGAAATATACATATTAGTTGACTGCTGTTTACTTCTTCTTGTTTTGTTCCTTTGATGAAGCTTTCCATGTCTGCTAACAATATTTATTTGCCTCTTTCTGCTGGCATCAAACAAACAATTCGTATCATCATGTCGTACACTCGCTGTCATCATTCATTCACATAACTGACAGCTTGCCATTTCATTTCCATAACAATTGGAAGGACATAAAATGACTACTTCAGAGTTGCACAAATCTTTATACTAATGATGTACTTCATTATTTGCTGCTTACTTACTGGCTGATATAAAAGAGCAGATGCAACTAATTACATTGGAATTATGAACCTTTGATTAAAACTTAGTTTTTGCACTTTAAGTTGGATACTGAACTCATAAGTTGGATGTTCTGGTTCAAATTACTCAAAGAAAAAAAAATCTATACTCTTGGATAGCACTTTTAGTTCCAGTGTTAAAAGAAAATCAGTCAGAGTTGTGAAGCAAATCAGAGAGCGTTACAGCACTGTGGTAGGAGGTTGTGCGGAGGATGTTTTCTCAGAATGAGCCGCTGTGAAATTTGTGAGAAAATGTGAGACATTCAGAAGTGTGATACATCTGGTCAGACAACTTCATTTTGCTGTGTCAACATGCAAATTACCCAGGATTTACATCATTTTTTTCTGTTGTCAACTTATGTGTTTGAACTAATGTTGGCTCAAAGATGACAAATTCTGTGCATATGGTTTATAGGATGACAGAAGTTATTTATTCTATTCTAAATCACCTATTAGTAATTTATTATTTACAAAAATCTAATATATATATAAATAAATTCCCTTCTCACCCTCTGTGGGTGGTCTCTCTCTCTCTTTCATCCTGTGAGCTCGGGTCCTCTGGGAGCTTGAGGGTTCTGCG
>NW_015113383.1:228081-247381 GCF_001443285.1 Poecilia latipinna
ATATATATATATATATATGTAAATGAAGATTTAAAAAATGTGAGATTAATTTGCTAGTCGACTGTGGACACTTATGCAATTTGTTGCATTTAATCTGACAAATCTTAATTTTAACTGCATACAGGCTACTGTGTAGAAAGAACAAGGATCTATAAGAAAATGTAGTGCAATACTTTATCTTGCCTTTCCATTTAGTGCTTCAGGTGTCTGCCTCGTTTGATTGTTGCCCTTTGTCAGTCAGTAAGAAACAGCTTGTCAGCTGGTCAGTTCCTTAATGGTGGTCCCTGTCACATCCGTCTTCAGTTTAGGTGCTGTGGTCCCTTTATGTCTGTCAGCTTGTTATCATCAGAAACTACCTTCTGGGAATGTTGACCGTTCTCTTGACCCATCTTTAATAAGCTCATGCAAATGTTTGATCGATTGAGGAGCAGCTAGGACAACCGACTGTGCCCCTGCACCAAACTGTGCTCTCAAACACTCTCCAGAATACTTATTGGTTCATTATTGGTTGGCTTTCAAGTTCTGTGTAAAACAAAATAAATTCAAAGTGGGATTCAAGTCTGCTTTCAGACAGTTTACTCTGAATAAACTCAAATCTAGTTTTCTTAACTCCAGACCAGTTGAATTATGTACCAGTTCAGAAACAGGTAATTATGAAAAATGCCCTTTCATAAAGTTGTCTAGTTAAGGAGGCTAAGAAGTAAATTTGTATGATGGTCCTCCATTTTTGTTGTTAATTAGGCGATTAACATAGCCGGAGTTTGCCTTCCTGCGAAATTCTGTAAAAATAAATAAATAAATTCTTGCTTATTGCACAATCTGGGCTTTCTTGGATTGTCTCTGGTAGATCTCTTACCGGGCTAACTAGTAAACAGAGGGAGAGGTTGTGAACGATAATGGTGATTTTCTGCACCGTTTTACAATTGTTGTCTGCCTGTAGTTGTAGCAATGGCAGCAGAAGAAGTAAAGGAAGCCGTTTAGTCCGTGTTGATCATGCTTTCAAATATCAAATTAACATAAACAACAACGTTGTTCGGATTGGCACTTCCCTCTTCACAATGGAGGACGGTTGCTTAGTGCAGGCGATTTCCGGTAAGCGTTTTCGTGTCAAACTGGCGCATTACATACATCATGAAAAATTTTAAAACCTCAACACAGTCCATGCCTCCAGGAAGCAATCGCTCCTCAACAGATGAGGGCCTAGACCTTCTGTATGAAGCAAATAGCATAGAACGAGGGGCTGGTTTTCACCAGACCACTGTTAGCAGTGAAGGGGTAAAAGTGGTTATTTTAAACAAAGAAAGATCCTGCACAAACAGGTTCAGGAAGGGCAGCTGGTTTGTAGTGACAAAACCATAAGTGGGAAACAAAGACAGACAAATCAAGTTTATTGCAAACACAGTTGGTTCAAAAACTCTAAGTATATGTATTAAGAATATAGAGAGAGCAAAGGACATGAAGATGCCTAGGTGAGGAGAGGTGGTCAGAACATCCCGAGATGGCTTTGAGAAGGTAAACCTTGTACCAGTACAGCAAAATACGTACTGGTATCCTGCAACTTTTAGATGTATCTCTCTGTCGACACACCTGAATCCCTTCATTAGGCCATTAGCAGGTCTATTTGGAAATTGATTGGATGAGTAGGAAATGCAATCCTTTTCAGATCTGTCGGACTTTGGAAACATCAAAAACGTGTAAGGCCACAGCCCTCAAGGAGTGGCGTTTGACCCCTGACCCCTGATGTCGGCTGTGGTGTTCAAACAGTGCTCGATTAATAAATACTCAGTGGCCCACATCGTACGAAAAATGCATCCTTATAGCATTACGCCAGCAGCAGCCTGAACTGCTTATACAAAACAAGATGAATCCATGTTTGTGGATCATTTTTTATAACACAGTCCGACCCTACCACCTGATTGTAGCAGCCAAATTTAAGACTCACCAGAAAAGGCAATGTTTTCCAATCTGCTGTTGTTCGGTGTTGGTGAACATGCTTGAATTTCATCCTCGGTTTCTTGTTTTTAGATGACAGAAGTGACACTCAGTATGATCCTCAGCTGCTGTACTGTAGCCCATCTGCCCATCTAAGCTGCATACCTTGGATGTAATGAATGGTTATTTGAGCTATTGCAGTAGACTTTCTGCCATGTGTCTGATGCCTGACTTCAAGAACAATTTTTTTATTCACACTAATGGATTTTTTTTTTTCTGCATATGTTATGGTCTCAGTAAACCAAAGAGATGACTGACTGAAAATATCAGCAGATTCTGAAATCTTCAGACCAGTCCTTCTGGCACTAACAGACATCCAGTGATTGCAGACACAGGGGTGCTTACAGTTCTCCCTTTCTTCCCCATTCTGCTGCTTGGTTTGAAGCAGTCTATTCCACTTCTAGACATCTCTAAATGCATTGAGTAGCTGCCAAGTGGCTGGCTGATTTGCCATTTTATCTTAATTAGCAACTAATTAAACAAGTATACGCAATAAAGTGATTGGTGAATGTATGTGGATATTGATTGTTCTGTTAGTCCATATTACTATCATTAACAATAGCATAACGGTAACATTTCATCACCTTCCTAATATTGTGGCCTAAGTCATTGTCGGCCAAAAGTGAAGAAAACAAAAAAAGAAAAGAACACTGCCTCTTTTTTGCCAAAAGATTACTTTGACAAAAAAAAATAAAAAAATAGGTGACAATTTGTAAAAAGGAATAATGTGCATTGTTTTTCCAACAAAAAAAAAAACACATTTCAGCTTTGGTTTCCTCAAAGTTGAATTGTTTCTCCCCTTCCTTATTTGTCCTGCAAATACTTTCCTTTAATCCCTCGCGCTTCACCTTGTATATGGATTGTGTTCCAGGTCCTATAATGGTGTTGCAGTTGAATTACGAGCATGAATTAAGTCATAAACCATGCACTTGCCAGCGAATATTCCCCCTAAATCAAGAGAGGAAATACTAACTGTTCTGGACTGTGCTGCAGTGACTTTCAGACCTTAATTTCACGAATGCAGTTGCCTGCCTCTCATCAATATCAGATAGGCCGAGACATGATAAGCTATGTGAAATCATAATTTGAAAGGCTCTGCAATCCTCATTAGAGCCTGAGAGGGAAATTGTTTTTGCCTATGTGCAGGGAAATAACCGAAGGTCTATAGTAAATGTGCTGTAATATTTTAATGGAACACATATGTCAAGAGTGCATTTCTAGAATGCAGCGGAAGAGATGGATGTGGTGTGGAAGGAATGGCATTAACACCAAGCTGACCTTGATCATACAGTTCAGAGCAGTGCGGTGTGTCTGTGATGCCGCCGTGTCAACATTATAAGCATAGATATAGTCAGAAATGCACTAAACTACAATTATTCTGGAGTAAGGGTTTGCAATTATGCAAATGTGGTTATACTATATAAAACGAGTAATTTTAGCTGAATTACATAATCTCATGGCATAATTCTTGTTATAAATTTTTAGATGTTTTATATACACACACAATGTCACACACACATATATATATATATATATATATATATATATATATATATATATATATATATAATGTGATATGTGTGTGTGTAGAGTGAATCATTGTATTTTAAACCCATAAAATAAAGCCCAATTAATCAGTCAATAGTGCGTTGCCAAATTAAATCTCCATTAAAGTTAACAAAAGAAACATTGTTGGATTGTCACAGTGATCTTGTATTTTTTTAAGGGTTTAATGAATGATTACCAATGACAAGATCTCTTAGTTTTTTTTTTTGTTTGTTTGTTTTTTTTTGTAGCATTACTTACAAAATGTACCTACATCAACTCCAAATGTAATGTATAAGCTTTTCACAGCAAAGCAGTTTCTTGCTTTGGAAATGCTTCGGGAGCAAACCACATCAAATGTAAAGGAGCAAAGAACTTATCCGCACACCTAAGTACACGTTCATCAAACTGTCTCAGAAGGAGTAAACAACACAGCTGCACCTCTCCTGAGCCATGCCTTGTGTCGGCAGCTGACATTGGGGGCCAAGCTATTACCTTCCTGCATGCTCCCATCACAGCCAAAGTGACAGCACAGAGGGTTTCCTTGTCACTGCCTTAGCTCAACAAAATGCACGAAGCACCCAATTTTGCTCCTATCCCGAATGTAACTTTGCATGATTTCTTTGTACACAGTGACTCATAAATTATGATTTGCATGAGGCTGTTTTGTTGGATTAAAAGCAGGTATTAAACATGCTTTCTGTAAAGGTCGCATTCTGTAAAACACTTTTTTTTTTTTTTTTGGTCTGATTTAATATTCTAATCGTAAAGGTGGAAAATCTTCATAATCACAAAAATAAAGGTTTGAAAACATCAGTCTGTATCGTGTGTTTCACTTAAGAAAGTTATTATTTGTGGTTGTTGTTGTGGGTTCTGACCCAAAAGCAGAGAGGTGAGGCAGTAACTGAGTTTGATCATTTAATGAATACATCAAGCCAGTACAAAAGTCCAGGCAGCACAGGTGAGCTAAAGGCTTGGAGATCAAACACCGGTAGGAACTGGTAAAGTTTACCGAAACGATGACACGACGTATCGATAGCTAAGACAAGGATCCAACGGGGAAACACAGACACAGGTGGGATTAAACACACAAGAGGTAATCAGGGAACAAGAGACACAGCTGGGAGCAATCAAGACAGACAAGACGACACAGGAAAATCAAATCCTCACAAAGGAACTGAGTTACTGAAATGAACTTTTCAATAATATTACAATTTATTAAATATGACTAAGTTACTTAAATACTTTACACTCCGTGCTACATGTGTTGTTTGGGCAATTATATAGAGAACCCACTTTCCTCCTATCTAAGCCAATCCGAGTATTCAGTGTGCTGCGGTGGGTAAATGTCAGTCTGCCCAAATTGAGTATTAGCATAGTAACATTAGATCAAATAATATGTTAGCGGATGATTGCAATAACATCTGAATAGCATTTGCATACATTTCTTATCAGTGGAAACTATTAATTGTACGTTTTCCATCTGTAAAACTGCAATATTTGTGACACATTTTCCTTCTCTGGTCTCGCAAATTTGAAGAAGTGGGGTTTGACTTGAGATCAAATTATGTTTGCTACAAAATCAGAGAAAGATGATTTTGGAAAAGTATTTACTTGGAAGCATGTACGGTACATTTGCACACTTTTGAAATGCAAGACATATATGCACGAGTCGGATGAAGGTATTGCTGCTATTTTTGGTCTGAAAACATTTTTTTTATTTTTTGCTGTGTTGTCTGAAGTCTTCCTCGACACAAATGCAACTTCACAAAACATGCAATGATGGATAAAAAAAGGCAGCTTAATCTTGCCTTTAACTCTTTAATCAAAGGAAAGGGGCTATAAGAAGCCAGTAGTCTTATTTGACTTTTAAATTAATTGATCTGTTTTTTTATCACTACTTCAGCAAAATAGCTGACCTTAGCATTCCAAAAGTACAGCAACATTTTCTATTTTCTATGGGCACATTACTGCCTTCTGGTTTGCCTTCTGATGAGACATAAAACACACATATATATATATATATATATATATATATATATATATATATATAGATTTAGAACTTTTAAGTTCTAAATCTACATTTCATGAGATACAACAGTCTGAATGATGCAGATGACCTGAAGTCAAAGTGCAGATTTTGTACTCAACAGAGAAAGAGAAAGTCAAGAAAATAATGACCAAAGAAATATTTTTCATATTTTCAAAACATTGTCCAGTTCTTCAGTTATTGTAAAATGTTGGTCATTGCGATATTCTGAATAATAATGAGTGTCTTGCTAAGTATCTTTAAATATGTTCTTCTTCTTCTTGGTAGGTGGGGCATCAAATAACTGGTTACAAGATTAAATGTGTCTGGCTTTTTGCATAAGGTGTATCACAACTTTGAATCGGTGCTCTGCAGCTTTCTTGATTTACCTGAAATCCTTTTGGAGGGTTTCTGTGTCTTATTTGGCATTTGAATTTGCTTACGTTTTTTTTCCGTGTGCTGGGAGACATCCACTTCAAGGAAACAAATTCCAATTCATAAAGAACCCAAGGACAAGCGCAAATATGAAAGCAATAAAAGATATCCAGGAGATAGGCCCTATCTGCAGTCATCACTCTGCAAAGCATGCATCATGCTTTGTCCTTGAGAGATTTTCTTCTTGCTTCTCTCGCTTTCTCTTATATTTACCCCATGTTATGAAAAAAAATGTGATTAAACTGTTCTGCTGCAGAAAGACTACACGTTTTTCCCAGAGCTATTATTTTTGAAGCTGGAGAAGCAACTGCCTTGCTACCAAGACATTATATCTTCTTATGGCCTATTATTCAATTCTTATTTTTGTCACATATTTTTAAAAACTTGTGAAAAGCCGTGGAAATAAAACAAAATAAATTTCCTCCATACTGAAAACATTTAAGTAACACATGGAGAAATGTACATAAGCATAGCACTGCCGCTCAGGCAGGCAGTCACATTATAAAGTGAAAACTTATTTTTTTTCTAAAAATACACTTCTTTATGATTTTGCAATATACTCTGATGTCATTACAATATACTTATTGTGTTTGAACAAAGCAAAATAAGCGTGCACTTGCATAGTTCAGGGAAAACCAAAGAATATAATATTCTACCACATGCTCAACATGGTCTGTTTTTGTGTGCAAGCATCAAAAACATATTAAAATAAGCATTTGCTTTCATAAACATCATCTATTGCAACATTTAAATATAGTCTTAATTCATCAGTTACAAGAGTTTATGTGCCACAACAGTTTTAGATCATTTTTAGCTAATTCTGTCTTCACTGTACCCAGATAAATCTGTATATTTTAAGGCTGCATCTGATGATTGTTTTAGTAATCGATTGTTCTATCAATTATTGTGATGATTAATCAATTTTAACGAAGATAAAAATTGTGCCACACTGCAGATTTTTAATTGAACTACTTAAGCCCTTTTTTTAAAAAAAATGTTAAAAATGCCTTAAAATATGCTAAATAATTCATTTTTAAGAAAAAAAAAAAAACTTTTTATTGCCTAAAATGCAACATCATATCCTTTCTTTAGTGTACACTTGATCATTTGTAGCAAATGATTCATTTGCAGCTAATAAAATACTTTTAACATCGACATGTGAGAAGCTCAGCCCTTCTGCTTGGTATAATATTAATACAGTGTAAGGCTGATCGGTGGATTATTTTTTGATTAACCTATTAATAATTTTATAGCAACGGGTGCTAAATATGATTTTTTTTTTTTTATTAATTTGTTTTTTTACAGAATTTGAATCAGGTTCTGCCTGGAACATATTTAAAGTAAAATAATATTATTTTTTTTCTCTGAAATGCAAAATATGCAATTTTTTTGTATAGCTTTGCCTTAGACATGTTGACGATTAATCGATGACTAAAGTGGTTGCAAATTATTTCAGTTATCGATTCATCTTGATTAATCCGATTAATCTTTTCAGTCCTAGTATATTTTCCACAGTCCTCTTTGTGACAATATAAAGCATCATAAAATGTCCGCACTGGCGGCGTAATTTGTATCCATTGAGCTTCCAGTCACCTCTCCCAGGCTGAATAATGAGAAATGCTGCCACTGTACATTCTCCCAACTGTACAGCCCCATGTGTTTTATGCTCCTTGTGACTGTATGCATTGATTATCACAATGCTGTCCCAGCTGCTGAGTAAGAGCAAAAATCTCTCATGGCTCAATCGAAGCATGAAACAGAACTTAATCAGTTCCAATAGACGAGGCATTTTCTCTACTATTTAGCTACCCAATCATCAGTGGTATAATGCTGTAAGGGAAACATATATTATGTTCTAAAAATAAGAGGCATCATGTTAGAACATAAAAGCTTTATTGTTCTGACAACATATTATTGGATTAGCAAAATACATTATTTATATGTCAAGAATGTATTTTTTTTCTAAGAACAGCAAAGTGATGTTGCTCTAGTAATCTTTTGTCAAGAGGTCAGTTAATTTACTGTGTAAACATGTCAATAGATTTGGCACAAAAAATAAGAAGATATTTGTTTAGTTGATTTCTGTTGTTGTTTTAACGATTCTTCTCAGCTACTGATTCCATACTGCTGGGAAGCGTGGTATTTCTCATTAGGTTGAGCTACATTTGTAAGGAAATTTACGGGGTGAGCAGCAGGGTTCAGTGTGTAGTTTGTGTCCATAAATTCTTTGCCAAATCTCAGCAGTGTGTGACCAGCATGAACAGAGGTTTCTGGGTTGGTGTAGTTTTGTACGGTTCCCCCACACATTCCTGAGGCCCTTGGTTGCTAAATTAAAGATTTGTTAATTTCCCACTATGTCTTGTTTCTTTAAATGTCAGTCATCCAGTCTGATAAATGGCACCGATCAAGGGCCAAACAAAAGGAATAAGCTATTTGGCACTATGCGAAAGGATTTAACAAGTTGTATCCACAAGACTCCTAATCAATAATGCACCTACAGCCACAAAAGCATTTTTGTCACAAATTTGGTAAGATTTAAATAGGAACTGAAATAAACTGCCAGTCCAAAGGTATGAGATTCATTTCAAAAGGAATAATTGGACAATCAGATATTTTTGCTTTACTTTGAGGTAAACATAACTACATTTTTATTTACTAGGTCAACACAAATGTATCTTTAACAAATGTACAATCATTCTGAAGTTGCCTCTAAACTTGGCTCCACACCTTTCAGATCAAACATCAGGTAAACAAATAACATTTTTGTTCTTTTTAATAATATGTGCTGATTTTTTTCTCTCTCTCTCTCTCTCACTGTCTTTGTCCAGGTAAGTCTTTGTTGATAAACTGCCTTTGACACATACTGGAAATGAATCACCCAAGTCACTAGAGGTAAGAGGGGAAAAGATTGAGAGGTTGCGTAAGTTACAGCGACAGTGCGAGAATGATAAATACAAATTGGGAAGGATAACATAGTAGAAGAGGGCAAGGTAAGAAAGAAGAAGTGACACTGAAAGGTGTGGGAGATTTGAGAAAAATCAGAACCCAGAAGAGAGACGAAATCTAGGAGCTGGAGACGAATAGTGCGATCGTTGTCTTGGAGTCTTGTGATTGATGATATTATCCATTTCTTTTTCTGTGCTGTTTTCTTGTTGCATTTCTGGAGCACTCAGGGATGCTATAGTAAAAGAAAAAAAAAATGGGATAAATAGTTAAATAGAATTTTCATCATGCTTAAAACACAGCCTCTGCTCGGACTTGTGGTTTTTGTAGGTTAAGAGGTGGAAGCACAACTTGAAAAGCAGACCTCAGCAAAGTATTTGCTCTCAACCACTTAGTGAAGATGTAGAAGATTGCCTGTCATCCTAGGTAAAGTGACAAAGTGGATTATTGTCTCTCCACCGGTGGAGAAAATCCTGTTTAGACCACTATAAGGAATGCAGGAGCTGAGATAATAGGAACAGTCAGTGTCATCAAAGTCAAATCTGTGAGGGTCAAAGTTTTTATAGGGGATTATTTGTACCAACTCATAGTCTTATCAGAAAACTAATGGAAATACAATAGAAATATCCTTTATTGTTCCACAGTGGGGGAATTTATGTGTAACAGCAGCAAATGTCAGGTAATAATAGCAAATAGACTCACACAAAGACAGAATATAAATACACATAAAAAACAGAATGAATAAGATACAATATTGTAAGAGCAACATTTCAACATAAATTCTGTGTAGTCATTAAAAAATGCTTCAGTCCAGGGAAATGTGGAACTGAGTTGGTTAAATAATAAGTGCACAAAATATGATCAATATCTTTGAGCTTTAATTTACAACTATTTACATTTAGTGACAATAAAAAAAAAATAAAATAAAATAAAAAACTGCAGCAAAAGAGTTGTACAGAAAACCAGTATGGATCTAAGCACGTTTGTTGGGAGCCGTGATGAAGTGATGATTGTAGCATCTTAACAGCTGCTGGGAGGAAGGATCTGCAATAATGCTTCTCTGTGCAATTAGAATACAGCAGTCTGTCACTGGAGCTCTCCAGCTCAGAAACAGTGTCATGCATGGAGTGAGAGACTTTGTCCATCACCGATGTTATCTTAGCCAGCATCCTGTCTCCCACCACCGCCATTTATTTCTCAAAATGGGTCGGAGAGGTAAATGATAGCATCATCCACCGGCATGCCACGCTAGTAGGCAAACTGCAGAGGATGTATTGAAAAACTCACTTGAGGGTGAAGATAGCTGAGGAACATACCGGCATTTGTTGAAGACTATGGAAACTCTCTCAGCTTATGCTCTTCGTCAGATGAGAAATCAGGGCCACTGGCCTGTAGCTGCTGAGTTCCTTTGAGTGTTTGGTCTCTGGCACTGGTACAACACAGGAGGTCTTCCACAATGGGAGTACTCGAACATGTCTCCCATGAAGTCACACAGTCGGTCTTAACAGCACCTCATGAACCTGTGGCCCAATACCACTGCAGACTGCAACTATCACCTGCCATTTATCCAGAAAACAGAATCTAGAAATTCAATCTGATGTCACTACAAGGGCCCAATAAATAATAATAATAATAATAATAAACAAACTTTCACCAAGATAGGCAGTGTTTCCTGACTTTAACTAAAGAACATGCCCTAAATTAGCTGAGCAGGTGATCAGGGACTTGTTTATGACCTATTTTGTAGCTTAGCAAAATACAAAGAACTCATAGTCTTGCTAAATTGCCGGCTGTTGATTATTAACAGGGCTGCTTATTTGCAACTCTGAGCAAATTTGTGCAAATCCTTGTAGGCCTCTTGGTCATGATTAAAATTAGCAAATTTTGCTTGTGTTTGCAGATTGGCATCATTTTAGAACTTCACCCACAGAGCAGGACTCTCCCATAAGCACTGTTTGGGATTTTCATGGCTTAGTAAATCAGCCCCTAAATTTACTGCCCATTTCCCCCTGCTGTTATCTATATAAGTCATGTCCCTTAGTTATCCACCTACTGTCTCAAGTGTTTCATTAATTAGTTTTCCAATAAGCACCCATTCATTTTATTAGCCTTAACATTTAATCGGTGCTGTGTTAAAATCAGCCATTACAGTTGAGCAGATGATTCGCAGCAAGATTGGACCTAAAAGATAAATCATTACTGTTCATGCCCAAACTTTGAATGAAGGAACTGTGTGAGTTTGAGTATAAAATTGTATTGAAGTCAAGACTAATCTATTTTATCTTTGTACGGATTTCTGAACGGTTGAGCAAACTGATTTGGCTATCCTTTAAGAGTTCAAGTCAATTTTGTTTTTACAACAATGTCCAAAAATATTCCTCTCACAGGGGAGAAGAAAGGGTGGAAGACAGTTGTCCGTCCTCCAAGTTCACATCAGTCACAGTTGACGTATTTTAATCCTGCAAATAAAAAAATAAATATATTTTGCACTAATTTGAACAAAGTGTATAGTGAATTTGCAAATAACATCAGAATTTGCATTTGCTTGTGCAAAAAGGACCAGAGTTTGTTTATTTCTCTTGTTATTTTGTGTATTTATCAAACAATTTTAGTTTATGGCTAAATTATCATATCCATTCTTATGTAACAAACTGCATTTGAAGTACTATAAATAGAAACATGTTAAAAAAAATTAAGTTTAGTCATTAGAGCAGATGCTTGATATGTTTCTTTGTTAACCAAAAAAGTTACTCAAAAAGCTTTCAGTAGAACAGTGCTCTATTGTGGCTTATACATTCTCACATAGTTACTGTACATGTAGTGACACCTACAACTGGCTTAGCACGAAACACTTGGAGGATCTGCTCAACAGTATCCCTGTGGTGCTAATAAGTAGGGAGCAAGTGCTTCTCCTGACTGTCTCCACCTACGTTAACTATATCCAGCTGGTCTAGAGATCGAACTGCTGACCTTTATTTAAAGTACTGAAAAGCTGCCCTGCATTTGCCCATCTCATATGATTAGAAAAGTTCAACTGTTGGGCTGAAGGTGGAAAGTGCTGCGCATCATGGAATACTTTTGGTATTCTGCATGGGGCCCTGTATATAATCAGAATATTTTTTTTAAAATTACTGTGTGTAAATGGCCAAACATTAGGTAGCTGTCAAACGTGCAATCCACTATGTAACTTTTGTTCCTCATATCTATTTTTAAGCATGTCTTCTTTTTATAGATTGGGATCTGAACAATATGCAAGGAGAATAGAAGTAGGATTTATGTGTTTGGGAAATTGCACAAGTTGTGCTCTTGCAGACATTAGTGCGAGTGTTTTTGAGTCAGTCTCAGAAAAATAAAAAAAAGGCACCTTTAGTTTATTGTTGCTTTAGAGCTAGAATTAAAAAGAGTGCTTCCTCCAGTCTTCTTGTAACCCAATTTACTCCTCCCTTCTTCAAATCCTTAAGCTATGGCAATGAACTGAAATCACAGGGGGCTTTATAATGTAAGGTCACAATATTCTCGGACCAGGGCAGAGGCAAGGCTCAGTTATGTCAAATTATGTTGTGGCCTCTGGCAGAGCAAAACAAAATTACGTGGAAGATTGGACTCAGCTAAACCCTCGGATGTTGGTGGGCTTATAGTTTAAAATCAAGATAAATGTAAGTAAAGGGTGGAGTATATTCAGGAAAGGAAAGGAAACCTTACATCTCTGTATACAACACCACAGGCGCACAATTACTCAGGTCGGCAGCAGCAACTCTTATTGTCTCTGTTGCTCTATATTTTTTTTATAAGAAAAAATAGTGCAGAGTTCAATATTATCATATCTTATCAGCTGTCATTGTTAAATAACTAATACTTTGAAAAAAAAAAGTAATTTAGAGCACCTAAGGTAAGCAGTTGTCTTGAAAAGATAAGAAAATAAATAAATACATGTCTTTGAATCAGTGTAGCTGATATCTGCTGTCATTTGCTTCAACATCCCCAAGAAAGTCCATAGATTCCCAAGACTGATGTCAGAGTGAAAGATATCACCTTTCAAAGGGAAATCCTTGCACGTAATTGCTTACCCTGTCAGCAGCACAGCTGACTTTATCTGGACGTGAATCACTCAAGAATCAATGTGAGCTATTTGAATGTTAATCATGATTTAAAATCAATCCGTAAAACATACAAAAAAAAATGAAACTAGTAGCTAACATTAAATTAATAAGCCACTATTTGTTTCATCCTTCCTATTCCATGCAATAGTGTAGTTATTATATTAACCACAGTGTGATAACAAAAAACTTTCTAATTTCAAGTTAAATCGTTCATGAGCATGCATTTTATTTTAAAGGAAAATTATGACAAATTGTAATCATTTTGATAACATGTTTTTTTGTGGCATTATTAGAATGAAATAGATTCAGGCCAATACTTAACATGGGCATAAGAACTTAGATATTACAAGATAAATTTGTCAATTGTAGCAAAGTATCCATAATCTTGAATATTTTATATACTGTTTATCATATTGTTTTACAATACATACACCAGTCACTTTATCAGGCAGATAATGCTATTCCAGTGTTGGAGTCCTTTTTTTCTATACTGGTGTTTTCTTCTTTTGCTGGACCCTCTATACTCTTTTAGAATGATATTATCTTTATATTAATTGTTCTTTTTTTTTCTGTGTGCAAAGAGTTATACCACCAGCCAGGCTTAGACATTCATTTAATAAATACAGCAGGAAAAACAAAATTTTATCTTGTAAGTTGAGTAATAAGAAAGCAGAAGACACAATCTTTGTGTGTAGGCTGTGTAAGCTGAATTTTAATATCGCTCAAAATGATAGATATTTGATTTGATACACCCGGCACTCTTTTATTGTTTTTTTATTCACTTCCAACACAGTCCTCTTCTCTTCCCCCCCAAGAGGAAAATGGAAGATATATATTTTTTTCTCTTACAAATTAAGAAAACTCTTATGTTTCATGTTATCTAAAGCTGCAGTAGGTAGTTTTCATAAAACATATGCTTTTTACATATTTGTTAAAACTGTTACTTTGTCGTGACAGTACAGTATGAGACACATAATCTGTGGGTGGGGGAATGAGCTCCTCGCCGTCTCCCAGAAATACACTGGTTCTTCTGAAACAACCAGTCAGAGCCAGACTAAGGGTGCTAGTGCTTTCAATCATACTTGTGTATGTGCTGCTCACACTCAACTTCTTGATCTCTGCTGCGCTACAGTTTATTCCTGACAGTACATGCTAGGATGAGTGCTCAGGCTAGATGGCATGGCCACCGATGACGACAGATAAACAGTTTTCATGTAACAGTAAGTTGCTTCTCTGACATTAGTACACTGAGCAGCACGTACACGGAAGTGATTCACTTTCTTCTTGACTCTGATAGGTTGTTTTTGACTGGAGTGGTGCTTTTCTTAGAGTCCTGGGAAAAGGCAGAGAATTTTTTACAGATTATCTGCATAGTACTGTTCTTTTGTTAAAAATAGCAATAGTTTTAATAAATATGTACGGAAGAATTTCTTTTAATCAAAGTTATAAACTGTAACTTTATCATGCACATTTTCTTTAAGAAAAGCTGAATAAAATAAAACTAGAGACTTAATAAATTCATGAAAATAACATTTATATCTGTTTACCCTGGTTTGGTGAAGGTGTTCAACTAAAATAGTTTGAGGAGACTAGTATATTCAAAATTTGGAGAGCATGAAGGAAAGTTTGATGGAGTGCCAGCAAATAAACAAATGTAAGTAAATTAATAATATACACTTTACCTTTGTCATATTTGTGAGCAGCTTATAGTGTTTGAATTACCCTATGGCAGATGTAGATTGCTGCACGCAGGATACGTGTGGCATTATTCTTTTTAATTAGGAGGCTGATGTTTATAAGCCCCACACAGTAACTCTAGATAATAGTTCATTCATGTCCAGTTAATCAAAATCCTGTTGGCAGATAATGGCTGCCAGGGGCTAAAGCAGGTTTGCAAGAATTTAATTAGCAAAGCCATGAATTTCCACTCGAAAAATGCTTGCTCAAGGGTGAAGAAGGACTTAATGCAACATTAAGTTTGTGGTTGATTGGTTTTAAAATGTAAAGGAGTTTCTTTTGATTTGATTAAACCACATAATGTCTATATTTTTAGATGAATATGTTGACTATGACTACAGCCGTAATTTTCTCTATGATTAGTGCTTGGTATGAAAACTTGAATTAGATTTTCTTTCTCTCAGCACTTTGTGACTTAAACATTGGATCTTCTGCATAGCAGGATGAAAAAAAAAATAATAGTAACTAAATCCAAGACATCACAGCTCAGACATTTAAAGAAGTTTTTCATTTCTGGTGATATGAAGATATTACTTCATAAAGGTTTAAAACAGGTTGACAATTTACCAAAGAAGTGAGCTTGTTTGCTTAATGTGTAAATTTAGAACATGTCTAAATTCACACTGATACATTTACATTGATTTAGCAGTACAAAATTATAACTTCTACCGGAATTTATGTTCATCATTATTTGTTTCAATGGACTTATATTTATGGGAATATTTGGCTTTTCTCAAACAAATACAATTGCGTTTGGAACCTGAAACTGACTGTTGTACAGGTTTAAAATGACCATTTCTATAAATAAAGTTGACACTACAATATTCCACCCTGGTGAGTAGAACCATTTCTGCAAGACTCTTCTTCTACAGATTTAGATGTCGCTCTGTTTCAGCACACCTGGCTCTAATATTGACTTATTAGCAGAACTCTGTGGAGCTTCACTTCATGCCAGCCCAGCAGTTTAGCCATTTAATTCAAGTGTGTAGGACAAGGACTGTGCATGGCATTCCAATCATCAATATGAGGCAAAACAATTAATAAATAAATACTGATCAACAATATATTCTTGCTGCTATTTTATCAAAAATTCTAATTTGAAAATTGGGACCACCACTTGATTGTCTTTGTGAAAATAGGCTTATAACTCTATAAAACATTATAAAAAAAAACAACAACAAAAACAAGGAGATGTCTTCTTAATTTTTCATGTATTTTATTTTTTTTTTTTTTTCAAATATTATGGATCTGAGATTGTATCTCTTTACTGCTATTAAAACACAAACTGTGATTGTTTCTTGAGAAACAAGACGACTAAAACAGTCACATGTGAGGAAATATACAATCACAGCTATAATGATCATATGGCCATTTGGTTTTGCTTACACCGCTTTTTGTTTTCACCCTATTTTTAAAAAAAAGATGGAAAAGGAATATGTGTGAACACTCTCCCACTCTCCCATCGGTTGTGCTAGAGAAAAAATAAGTTTTGAATCTAGATCCATATTTACACCGAGCCTGCCTTCTGGATAGACAAATGGAACCATAGCCCAAGCAGGGCCTAATGCACCATAGAGAGGGCATTAGAAACACATATCCTGTTTTATTAATGCAGTCAATACAGTCCATTAGGCCATAGATTTAAAAGCCACAGAGCTCTTCCACCTCCATTAATATTTTCCTTTGACCCATGGTATTCTTTTTAAATAGGGCAAGCTGCTTTCTGTATTCCACGTGTGGGTCTGTTGGTGTTTGCTTTTGTATTTTGTCATAGTGTATTGTAAAAGTCCCTACTGATCATGTGTTTGTGCATTACTGCCTACATGAAGGACCTGTTTATAAGCAAAAAGCAGGTGAATATAAAAATGTGTTTATTTTCTTTAAGGGGACATGTTCTGTAAAATATTTTTTTTAGCTCTATATTATCTCATAATGTTATTCCCTCGTCAAAAACATAGTTGGAATATTGCTTTGATTCTTTCCTTGAATCTCCACGGCAGACATTTGGCGGTGCCCAAATCTTGCTCTCACAAAGCCTATTTCCATAAAGCTCCTCCTCAGAGCTGCGACATCCTCTAGCGCTAGTCAGCTCCACCAGACTAGCGGCAGCAGCAATTAGCAAATACCTGTTGGAACTGCAAGAATGCTGAAGTTATCATACCTACTTATCAGTACAACGCTCCTAAGAATGGTTATAGCATAACAGAAAAGCACAGAGTAGGAGCATCTTAAAGACAGAGGCTGTTTTCATGGAATCAAATGTCTTTTATGCTGCATTTGATATATATATATATATATATATATATATATATATATATATATATATATATATATATATATATATATATATATTGTATACACACAGCATTTTTATAACAACCGAAGATAAATGTTCTTTGATTCTGCTAAAAAAAATGGCAGTGTCTTCCTGTAAAGTGTATAATACTGCCCCTTTTAAATAGTTGAAAATAAAAGTGCAAATACAGCACAGACCCTTCCAAAAATAAAAAAAAAGGTTAGTTTGTGCCAGCACTAAATTTCAAAGAGCAGCAACCAAAGTCAACACAGCACCCTGACAAAGAGTAGCTGAACACGTGTGACTGAACACACTGAGAGATCTGAAGACTAACAAGGGGCAGCTGTGGCAATTAGCAAGTGAAATCAGGGAGCGAAGAGCAAAACCAACCAAGACGGGAGACGGATACAGAGCTTTAGAGAAGCACAAAAATAAAAGAGCAAGAAAAACATATAAATAACACAAACCAAGAGATAGCAAGAAAAATAGCTCCCAAGTTGGCTGCTTGTTTACAATGTGTTTAATAATGATGTTTTATTGAGTTCCTATACAATTTCCAAATATATTATGTAACCTATTCTTTGTGTCTTACGTTACAAATACTAATATTAATCTAAGTCTTCCTCTTTATATATATATATATATATATATATATATATATATATATATATATAATTTATTTTAACTATTTCACAAACGCATCGATACCACTGTAATTTCTCTACAACTCTAACTGGTAAAAAAAAGTCATATACGGCACCTCTACTCTTCTGCTACATTTGAAGAAATAACTTTCACACATTTTATAACTGCTGTCAGTGTACTCGTCAGTGTATCATTAGAACAATGCAAAACACCTAATTAACACTTTTTGTCTCATTGTACTTCTTAATATTAACTGGAACAACTTCAGACAAAACCATTTTACAGAATATTTTAAACAAAATTTTCTATTAACCTGTGCTATCATTAAATCAATTAATCAGTCTATAATAATAAAAGTAATTGCTAAAGGAAATAAAACACAATCAACCACAGTTAATGGTCTCGATCATTTAGGGAAAGAAAATGGAAATGCTCGTAGAATTTATGTTAATCATTCTTTTATTTTATTTTATTAATTTTTTTTTTTTTTTTTTACCCAATTCATTTGGAGGCACATTTATTTATGACTTTTAAACTAACTGAAGTGCCTCAAACAGTTATGGTCGTGTCGTACCTATTCAAAGTATGAAGTGTGCTGTTTACAAAATTAGACCGTAAGTAGACTCCAAAAATATGTTTTAAGTTTTACACTGAATCCACCTCAAGATGTAAAGCTCCTGTAAAAAGTTCAATGTAAAACTACATGTGGTAGAAAAATCCCATGTAGTAAGTACATGACAGATATAAATGGGATATTCTACGGAACAAAGTTCTTGCCCAGTACAACCCCAAAAAACTGCTTTCACAAAAATCTATATTAAGAGTGGTTTGACATCTCTTTTGTTAGAGGTTTTTGTCTGACATATTAGTTTATAATATAATATAATATAATATAATATAATATAATATAATATAATATAATGCTATAAAATGTATGGCAGATGAAAAATGACCTATGCTACAAAGCTGAGCTGAAACTGCCCCACATTTCGCACATCCTCTCACATGAGTGCCTTTTTAGTTCTGTGGTCATGGAGTCCATTCTGAGTCACAGAAACATTATGTTGCACCGAATGATGTGATCGTGCAATGTCACACCTTCATTCAAAAGATCCGTATTGAGAACTTGATCTCCTTTTCTATTCCTCTGGATTTTACCCTGATTCCAAGGATATAGGGCAGAAAAGACAGATGGAACAAAAAGATAAGATTCAGAAATCCTTTCATTCACCACCATGTTAGAAATAGGAAATCAATTTACTCCTATTACCCGTCCCTTTCAGGAGCAACAAAACTAGAAAATATGGGCTGAAAGTTGCTCATATGCCTTAGAATTTTCAATGCAGTGAAAAAAAAAAGCCATTCACCATCTTGTACATTTATTCTGCTTTTGCTGTTTAACCAAATAATTTTAATATTATGCAAATATGAAATAAATACATTTATAATTTTTCAAACAATGATTTTAATGAGGGTGTAAAAAAAGCTGCCACACGTGAAAAAAAAAAAAAAAAAAAAAAAAAAAAAAAAAAAAAAAAAAAAAAAAAAAATGGTTAAAAAAACCCCCCCCACAAAAAA
>NW_015113383.1:250415-251120 GCF_001443285.1 Poecilia latipinna
TTTTTTATTTTTTAAAAAAAAATTTTATAAGGGGGGAAAAAAAAAAGGCCCCCCAGGAAAAAAAAAAAAAAAAAAAAAAAAAAAAAAAAAAAAAACGTAATAACTGGTTATAAAAGCCCTGGCACCAAAAAAAAAAAAGGTTTATGGTGATAGTTGTAAGGTGATGCACACCCTCCAAAGGTTCAGTCTTTGTCTCTTCAGTCCACTGAATGTTTAGTAAGTCCTGGGGCTTATCAGGGTAATTTATATACTATTAATGCACTATTAGTGCTTCTGTTATTTTTGGACAGCAGTGGTTTGTGCCTCAGAGCTCTTCTCTGAGGGCCACTTTTTTTTTTGCCAAGTCTGTTTTTTATTGATGGTTTTTAAACATTAATCTTAACTGAGGCAAGTGAGGTCTGCAGCACTTTAGTTTTCCTTAAGTGTTTTTTGACCTTGCGGATGAGTCTTCTGGATGAGTCATGTTTTCAGTCCAGGGCTAGGAGTCAAACCTGAGACAGAAACTGAGATAGTTTTTTGTGGATGATGCACCTGCTGAGCCACTCAGCACCACACAATTATATTTTTCTTACGAGGACAAATTAGTTTGGGTATATATATATATATATATATATATATATATATATATATATTTTTTTTTTTTTTTTTTTTTTTTTTTTTTTTTTTTTTTTTTAAAAAAAAAAAAAAAAATTTTTTTTTTTTTTT
>NW_015113383.1:254887-301606 GCF_001443285.1 Poecilia latipinna
TTTTATAATTTTATAATTTTTTAATATTTTTTATTTTTTTTTTTTTTTTTTTTTTTTTTTTTTTTTTTTCACTTTCAATAAATGAAGCATAATGTATTAGTTGCATTTTTGTTGTTTTATACGTTGTCTTTGTCTGGTATTAAAATGATCCAAAACATTTAAGACATTAAAAAAACAGAACAGAAAGGAAAACAAAAAGCAAACAAAAAAAAACCTTGGAACTTTGTAAGGCAGGGAATACTTTTTCTCAACATTGTGACAGCATCCAGGTGTGAACAAATAAATCATGCATAGCATTTTGCAAGCCTTCCTAAACACAGATTGGAAGATGACTTAGGTTTGACCCCTAGCAGTTTCCCACAAGGTGAGCATGCCCTCTCTACCATGTTCATCCCGTAGCCCCATACATCAGCACTGACACTGGAAAATTAATGTCAGAGAGATCCATAGCTCAGTAGTGCCGCTGATGGCATCTTGCTCAGTGGTCAGACACGGTAAAGATCAGCAAAGTTCATCCTTGCCACCGCATTCAAATTAAAGGATAGATGATATAAGGCTTCCCAGCCATTGAATGTTCTTGTCAATAACGTTAAACGCTGATGTTACATTCCCCCCATCCCCCCCCCAAGTCGTTTTATCATTATGTATCACTTTTATTTTCAACTTTATTCTTAAACATCTCATGTGTGTTCAAGGTCACTGCTGAAACTCTTGGATCATCCCTGCATTAAAAATGAACCCAGATGAATGGTGGTGATGATAACATCTTAGCATTTTGCATATGAGGAACTTGCAGTGCGAGGTTAGGAAAACTGAAGCAATAATATTCGCAATTCTTGGAGCTCCTGCACTCCCACCCCTCCATTTTAATTATAGTGTCATTAATAAGACATTACGGATGGGTCTTAAAGAGAAACAATTTATCATGCAACGTGATGGGTTGCAAACACGATGAAGCGATTAAAAGCTAATGTTTTGTTAATGATCATTACCATTCAAGAATTCAGCAGCATTCGTGTGCTTCTCGCTGTGGTCCATTCTGGACGGTTATTCAAATGAGTACAATGTTTAACAGGTTTTCATATTTCTCCTCTTCGCATACATATGATTTTCTTTTAATTCATAATTTGCACATAATTTGAAATATGTTCCATTTTGCCACCACGCATTTGATTATTCTCTTAGTGTAGTGCAGGGCTACTAAGACTTCATAGTATTTGAATGGATTCTGCATAATATTGCCATTTTTTTTATTTCAACTTTTGCATAATTTTTAAATTACACAAATGACATCGCTTTGCACGCTACAGATGTACCTATTTAATTTGCATTAATTTAGTTTTATTTATTTTTGCAATAACCAACAAAACATTAAATTACACTTAGTGTGGAAATGTTCTCACAATTCCTTTCGAGCAAAATATTGTCATGGGAGCTGCGTTTCCATCGACTATAGTGCCACAAATTAGAATTACAAAAATAAATTTGCTGAATTCAAAAATGTCCATTTTGAAACAAACTCCTGTTTTTCAATTTTTACACTAAAGTGAGGTGTTTTTTTTGTTTTTTTTTTTTGACTGTCTCGAAATTTGTGGATTTTTGCAAAGACTTTTCATGAGTCATGTGATCAACAACTGGGTGTTACTACTGGTGGAAAACATGAAGGTGATTACAGGGAGATGATGTACAGTGCATTTGCCACTTTTGCTGCATCTAGAGTTTTCCGGCATTTCCCAGGCAGGTCGACAGTGGCGTTGCCTGTTTGAAGTCCTATTCCATTTATCTCAGTTGTTGTGTCCTTGCGCAAGACACTTCAGTAACCCCTGCCTTCTGGTGGTCACAAGACCCAAAGGTGCCAGTGCATGGCAACCTCACCTCTATCAGATCTGCCCCGGGCCAACTGTGGCTACAATGCAACTTGCCACCATGACTGTGTTTGAGGAACTTGCGGTGCGAGGTTAGGAAGTGGACCAGTTGAAATGTGTTATAAAAGCCCTAAATCAATATTATATTCAAGCCCATAATGAATGTAAACACACTTATCACTGGCACCATAAATATAAGTTTAGAAATGTAACATTTTTGAGATATCCCAAAGCACGGGGAGTTTGCAATATGATAAAATATGGTCATGAAAGGTTACAATAAACTGCAAACCTGGGGGGACGGGGGGGGGGCTATGCTAATAAGTTAGTGAAAGAGCTCTAGCTCTTGTACAAGGTTTTCACTGTCCTTTTGACGTCTGTAAGCCTGGCCTCATCTGGAGCAAGATGGGGTTTCAGATAAGTAATCAAGCACATGTGAGGGCAGCACGTCTGTACTAATCAGTTAAAAGCATTATCATAAACGATATCTATGGATAACTAAATGCTTACGTGGCCTTAAAGTTTGCTTTATGTTCACCTAAATTTATCAACAGTTACTGATATTGCTGGACTATAAAAATGTGTTGTTTGACGAGTATCCTTGTGCGCGTGCGTGCGTGCGTGTGTGTGTGTGGGTGGGTGGGTGGGTGGGTGACTTCTAATGCATTTCAACTCAGTATCAGCCTTTTTCCCCCCTTTCCCATCCCTTTAAAATGTGCTCACCAGTCAGCTGGATCAATAAAGTGTCCACAACATCTGATTAACACTAACCCATTGAAATAAAATGTGTGGTCTGATTACTGACGACTAGCCCCTCAAACTGACATACATTATGTGCCGTAAGAAACAAGTATGTGGCATCCTTAGGAAAAGGAGGCAGAATAGGCAGCGTTCCAGCCTGCAGTAACCTTGATGACACCCTTCATTACTATGTGCAGGCTGACATCCTGACAGCAGCATGCAGCACCAGATGGAGGGGAGGGACACAGCACCATTCTCTACCTCTGCTGGGCCTTGCTAGATTGGCATCTGGAAGGAAGCTTGAAAGGTAAAGAAAGGAAGAGGACAGCGGTCTCTTTCATGCACAGCTTGACCAATGCTGCTCTGGCTCAGCTCTGCAAGGCTGCCCTCGTCCTTGTGCTTCCGCAGCAGGACGCCTAAACTTTGGCTTAACCTTGCCATATGAAAGACCTTATCCTTCTACTCTTTGTGGAGTAGTAGAACTATCCCCCTAAGCCCTGTACAGTTTATGAACACCCCCCACAGAAACATTAACATCACCAAGCGCCATTCATTTAAATATTAGATCAGTACATGCATTTGTTTTTTGTTTTTTTTGTTTGTTTTTTTTCAAATGTCTTTGAATTCTTTAATAAGACAAAGAAAGCTGTCTAACAGTCCCAGTGGGGTTAAAAAAAATACAGTCGTTGTGGACTGATCAAAGCTGGCATTGCCAGCAAGTCCCCTTTAAGGACATTGGCAGTTAGCACAGGGCCGCCCAGCCTCTTTGTCTTTCTGGCAGCCCTTTGATGAGAGCCCCTCGGGTGATTCACTCTTACTTACAGACGTGCACAGGGCTGTTAAGAATTGGATCAAAACAGATTGAGCAGAGGCTGAATGCTCAGCAAGGAAGAGCAGAGAAGGGGATTAAAAATGGGAGATAGATGGAGGGGATAGTGACGTAGTTTGTTTTGGGTTTTTTTAAAATGAAATGGAGCATAGGACAGGAGGGAGGGTGGTTGAAAACATTGATATACAAAGTCCCATTTAGCAGTTTATTGTTGTCGAAGGAAAAGACAAAAGGTCACTGTATTTGATGGCCTTTTTGTCCTCCGGTGGCTGACGTGGAGTATGCAATTAACTTGTCAATTTGGGCAGTGAATCAGTCATGCTCATCACTGCGTGGCTACATATCAGATATAAATGCAGATGAATCCCTGCCCTACTTTAACTCAGTCCTAACAGTTTTACAAGCACTTCACCAGTCTCTATTACAGAGTACTGAATGAGCGGTGTTTGTTTCTGGTAATACATGTCATGACTTTGTAAAATAAATTTTATATTTAAGATAATTTGATCATCTTTCTAAGGTTTGCTTGATAATAATCTACCATCGTAGCTTTTTTTTCCTGATAAAACAGATTTGTGTATCATAGTGGTGAAGAAGTAAATAGTCTTCAGCAATTAAAAAAAAATGTTTTAAGTGAAATTTGCAACAGCAAAGTAATCACAGTAATTTTGTTTTTGACCCACGAGTCAAATGACAATGAAGCACTTTGTCATTTCATTTACCTTTAAAAGAAAACATATTTTATTTCTATCTTAAAACTATACATTCATTTCTGAGCTCTTTTATTTTTTCCCACCAGACAACATTTGTTTACTAAGACTACTGTAGTTATTTCAATTCAATCAATTCTGTTCAATTTATGTAAAAGGCATTATTACATGTTGTTTGAAGGTTAAAAATAAATAAACTTATTCTGTTAATACATGATAAATAATAACTAAGCTTTCTAGAGCAAGAAAAGTACCATGCTGATAACAAATTAGGAACAAAACTATCCCTGAAAAAACATATTCCAATGTTTTTTTAACGTGTGCAATCTTTGAAGATTATACACATTATGAATCTTCATCTTGTTTTTCAAATAACATTACATTACTTCTATTTTATATGATAAAGATTTTAGTCATTAGAGTAACTGAAGTTTCTCAGCATTCCCCATTCTACTTTACTACTTCTACTGTATAGATTTTTAAGATGCATTAATGGATTTTATTTTAGTGCCACGGAGTAGAAGGTTATTGATATGTGTGTTCAAACACACACAGGCTCCATCAATCTGATAGATTTTTAAAGTCACATGTTATGGAAAACATTTTCCTGGAAATAGCTGCCTGTAATTGGTTATGCAACATACATTCCTGGAAAGGAGCAGAATCAAATGAGGATGAAAAAAGCTTCAAAATCAGAGTTTAAGCTCTTTTGTGAGGTCAGTTTACTGTAGAACAGCAGAGTCCAAAGTGTGGCCTGACGGCCATGACACAAATGTAACCCATCCATCACAGCCGATGGGTAGAGATGAAGACTTCCTATTTTTAATCAGGGCAAAATTATTACCAACATAATTTTCTTAGAATGGAAAATATGAAGTTTTAATGACAAGTGGAATCAAATGTATCCAAAAACTTTTGCTAAAAAGCAGTTTAAAATCCCCAAATTTTATTTAACTTATTAAATTCAATTAAATATAGAAATATTTCTGAAGGAAAGTGACCCGAACCCTGCCCTTACATGGAGACTAAATTTCTTCAGTAAAAAGAAAATAGATGCATTTTATAGCAAACATGCAATATCCTTTTTTTCATTTTTGGATTTACATCCCTTTACTGCAAAAAAAAAAAAGAAAAGGATGACTTTATTTGACTGATTTTAGTGTTATATCATTTTTTTTCTGACCCGTGTGTTCTTTTGACTTGACAATTTTGCTCCAGGTGACAAAACGTTTGGACAACCCTGTTATAGACCATGAAGAATGTTTTTTTTTATTATTATTTTAAATGTGCTAAGTTATTTTTTTTATTTTTTTATTTATTTTTTTGATAGGGTTTAATGTTCACTTCTGATATTTTACTTTTTCATCACAGGAGCATCTCTTTTAAAATTGTTGGTTTGTTTCTAGACCTTTCATTGGATTTCAGGGACCTGTTTTGTGTTTTAGATAAGACTTAGAAAACTGTGTCAAGGCTTAAATTTAGCTGATTTTACAAACGCAAGACCAGATGCTTTCCCATCATTGCAGGGTAAGCAGTCCCTTAATATTTCTAATGCACCTACAATCTACAATTGACTGTGGTGGAGTTGGTGTGAGGCATATAAGCCGACTTTGGAGTTGACTGGGTCCTCCTGCAGGCCTGGGACCACAAGAGCGCTTGAATCGACAAAGGGTAGGTTTGCAAATGAATGCTTTTTATCAATGCAATACTCATATTAACATGATGATTTCACATTCTGTTACCTTAGTCTAATATTTATGAACCTGCTCTAGGTGTGTCAAGACTTATGAGAACAACTATCCACAAGTACAGCTTTGTTTTCCTTCTTGGTGCACTGGAGCATGCTTTGTCTATTAAATATGCCAATTAATGTGCATCTATTATCTCAGCGAACAAAACTTCTAGTGTATGTTTCCCTTAACATTTTTGAAATCATCCTATTTTCCTGTGGATGCTTGTGATCAAGCACTCTTAAATGCAATGAGCGAAGCTGGAAGTAGGCCGCAAAAAAAAAAAAAAAATCTTAAGGCCTGGTATGTTACACGATCGAAATTGAAAAGCCATGTATACAAAATGAAATAACTTTGCTGCTTACATATACATAGAAACAGAATTAGCATTCTTTCTGTTTTTGCTATGTTTGTCCACATTATGGTATGTCATTGTATCATTATGGGCAGCAGCACTGGATCCTGGCCATTAGTGCTGCAGCAAGAGGCACATATTAGACCTGCTGAATTTAGTGGCAGATGGCAAAACTGTGTGCTCTCCCAAGGGGTGGCAGCCAGCTGGCCTCTTTGCCTCTGTGACTAGGGTGAGCAATAAAGTTGCTACTTTATGTACATAGAAATGATTATATGGCAAAGTTTTGTTTTTTTTTTCTTTTTTTCCCCTGCTTCCTTCTGTGCACTTATTGCACAATGAGTCATGTCATAAATTTGCCAGATGGAACCTTGTTTTGTACAGTTTTCTATTGTACATTAATGTTGTTTAACATGTGGCATATCTCAGTGATATGGGGAGGTCAAGTGCGTCAAGTGATTGGCATTTGAAAAATGTGCAGTGAAACCTTTGAGAAAAAAAAAAAAAAAAAAAAACATTGAACAATAAGAATTAGATTGACAAGTGGGAAAACCTGAAAAAAAAAAAAACATAAAAATTACTGTGTGATTCATTTGGATGCCTTTCCCTTCATATTGCTTGCTCTGAATAGGAGGCTGTGACTAAGCCAGCTGCAAAATATTTGTGTCCAGGCCTATGAAGCACTATTTTTAAACTGTCTGTTGCTAAAGATTTAGACATTTTTTTATGAAATTCACTCTTACTGTGTCATTTAACGTTCGATAATGATTTTCATGATTTATTGACAAGCCTTGTACAAATAATAGAATTTGCATCATGTAAATTTTGGTTCACCATATCGTTTGGGTGAGTCATAAAGAACAAGATTTTGAAGTATTTGCTAACTAACTAACTAACTAACTAACTAGGCAGTAGGTGGAAATTGAAGGCTATCCCAGCAGTCCAGGACAGATTAACAGTCCATGACGTCAATGACAGAACTAATGACATGTTATAATTTATTTTATGTATATTCAGAATATCTGAGAACACAGATTTGTATTTTTCAGGAAGATTTCAATGGGGTTATATCGTCATATTCCATTAATAATTTTTTTTTTTTTTCACCTGCCTTGTGACCAGAATCTCCACTGTGACCAAGTGCTTGACCCAAGCCATTCCACTATCGCTGTGGGTCTTGGCATAGGTCCAGATGACTTACTGTACAATGCAGAGGTGCCCTGTTGTTGACTGTGGAAGTATGTCAGCTGGTAGCCCACTTGTGCCTGAACCTGGATTGAGATAGGCTTCTTTACAGTTTATGAAATATACAAACAGCAGACCGTTACTTGAAAGTTTACATGCTACATGTATTTGCAGCTGTAAATAACCGATTCTTCCATTCAGTGGATGAACATTCCCACCACAGAGGGCTGTGATATATTTATGGCATGATTTTGTGTGTCGCCACTCTGCTTCCTCAGCAGTCGGCTATGCGGTGTTTCTTCCATAGTGAGCCATTTATATTCTTTAATACATTATAGAAGGTCATGGTTTTCTCTATAAAAGAAAAAAAAACTGAAAGAAAAGAAAAAAACCTCGCATTGCAATGCATAAAGTCTAGAATAAAGATAGTTTTCTTGGAACAATAAAGGCTGCAAACTCATATGTCATCGCTGTCTAACCTGAGCTCACCCAACCTGAATGTTAATGTGTTGTGGGGAGAAACCAGATTCCTGGAAGTAAACCTACACATTCAAAAGGGGAGAATAAGAAACTCCACATATATGTCTAAGATTTAAATCAACACTTCCCACAGTGAAGCAGCTAACAAACTTTTTATTACTTTTTATTAGATTAAGCAATAAATATTACCCTTTGCATCAAGATTTCCCACTGTCAAAAGACAGCGAAAAGTCCAATGATAGAGATCTTCTCTCAAGCAGGGCTTAGCCACAAAGCAGTGGTGTTCTATTTGTGCCTGCTAAGCCTGGATGACTGGTTCATTCATACTGATTGTATTTGCTACTAAGTGCACATACAAAAGCTCTAAGTATTAACTATTCTTGCATGACATGAATTACCAGAAATAATGGCTTTAAGTGCAGTGAAGTGTTTTATTTTAAGGGTCCATTAGAAGATAATTAAGAGTTGATGACCTGTAACATTAAAAACTGTAAAGAAAGTCAAAAAGCTTGACATAAAAATGAGCACTTTTTTCAAACTGAACTCCCAACTAAACATTTTTGCAAGTCTGTAAATGTGTGTGAAAATTAGATCACAAATTTGCTCTCATTTTGACACACTTCCTATATTCTCCTTATGGCATACATCTGTGAAATCACCACAGACTAATTATTTGTTCTTCAACTCACAATTTGTTTCCCCTAATATTCTTCTCAGCGGCAGGCAAAATAAGGCCAAAGGTATTCCCATTGATTAGCGTCTTGTGAACTTGGCACCTTTCTACAACAAGGTGAGCATGCCATCCCATTGAATAAATTAATTACCATTTGTCATTTGGGAACCATTTAAATTTGTAAAATTGTGCCTGGGCCAGGCGAGGTTAATTGGGCATTTAGCTCTCAGAGCTCCCCTCAGCACCCAGGAGGAGCTGGTTCCTAAAACAGAAACAGGCTCCTAATAGAGATGGCACAGTGACCCTAGCAATAGAAAACATGAAGTTTCACATCTGATCTTACCAGCCTGTTACTGATGAATGCTTATGAATCCATTTTCATAATCTCATTCCATCCTGCATTTCTTGCTAAGATGGAAGCGAGAAAGCTTGGAGACGCTACTGACTCGTGTTTTGAAACTGCGGTCATGTTCCGCGTGTTTGTCTCTGCCCTGACAGAGACAGATGGACTGGGAGCCACCATATTTACCAGAGGAAGCGGTTTATAGAATACTGTCAGGGGAGAGCGAGTAGTTTCTGAAATGCAGCTTTCAAGTCACAATCATCAATCTCTACACTGCTTGTCTGAATCAGGCAAGCTGGAGCGTTAGTTTATTTGTGATCTTTAAGAGAGGAGTTAGGCTATGCTATTCTGGGAGCTTTGAGACACAAAGACAAAAAGGCCCTAGAGTAACCTAATAACAACAAAAGGAAAAGTAAAACTAACAGAAATTAGTACGTAGGCAGTATGTCACATTCTGTCAATTACACAGTAAAAATAGGACAATGAAATTGGTGGCACTGTGTTATTGAAAGGCCTTTAAACATTGTAAGAAAAAGTGATTTGAATACCATTTTATGTTAGACTCTTGCGCACATTTGCTGCACTTTTGAGTGAAATATCATTTAGAAATATCATAGAAATGGCATACCTATTAGCTTCTTTGTTGTTGTACAAAGCAAAAGGTTATGCTTGTTATAGGCTGTTGCTTAATAATGGCTGTAGTTGAACTGAGAAAATCAAACTTCAGTTTAATCTTTACACTAGAAAATAGAAAACATTTTTCAATTCACAATATATGGAAAATAACAATTAAAAAACAACTACTAAATTTGCCCCATTCCCTTTTTGACTTAATTGCAGTCATGAAACAGCTTGAGCATCAATTTATATCTTGTCCATATTCTAGACAGTGCTTGGGAAATCTTGAAATGGTGTACATTTTGACACATTACTACCACAAACTTGACTTGGATTTTTACATTAGACCATCGCAGACCAGCAAATAATTATTAATTGCAGAAAATAGAGCTGAATAACAACAGTTAATAAATGAACAAATAGTTCTTTGTCATGACCACACCGTCTGGTGTGGCACGCAATTAAATTACTATACATACATTACTATCTAATTAATACACAAATGCATTATATATATATATATATATATATATATATATATATATATATATATATATATATATATAAATAATGTTGCTTGGAACATATATATAGTATAGATAGATAGATAGATAGATAGATAGATAGATAGATAGATAGATAGATAGATAGATAGATAGATAGATAGATAGATAGATAGATAGATATGTGATGGTGTGTGTGAAATTTCTAAGGCTTTGGCCAAAGTAAGCGAGTATTGTGTTTCTTATTCCGAAGACCTACTTTGATATATCATTTCATCTTTTCCTTGTACATTTGTGATCAGTTTTTCCACCTGAAGGCCACCATAAATAACTCCAGCTGAACAAAAGCACATCATGATTTCAAAACAAAACTCTTGTGTTCCTTGCGCATGAAACTGCATCAAGGTGTTTCAAGTCATTTTCCTCCGACTCTGAGCTCTCTGACACCATTTTGCCGCTGAAATACTTTATTCTCTTATGTTTTTGTGTGTGACTTGTCACAATATTCACTCTGTAGAATACCCTTAACGTCAGCACTCATACTTTTCTGTCATCCACAGCTGTTAACAAGATTCAAGAATAACAACAGCCTTAAGGTGTTTACGGTGTAGTGTCTTCAATTATCAGGAGAGCTACCTGCCAGGTTGTGTCTAATTCCTTGCAAGGCGAGAGTGTACACTAACAAGTGTGTTTATTCCTGTCAGCTGTTTTTTCTGCCCAGAGGAAAGCACATACTTAGGCTCACCTGTTCTCCATTAATAGGCTTTATTTATCTGACATTAATTTAACTTAGACTGCCTTGTTCCCCACTTATCCGTTACTACACTTTTAGTCATTCAGTTTGTTTTTTTTTCCTTTAAGTGGAGACTTTGAGGTTTTGTGAACTTAATGGAATCAGTTTGCCATATTTATATATTTTTTCAGTGGGATACATACCTGTAATCTGTGTTAGAAACAGGAATTATGAAAAACCCACAATAGCCTGGAAAAAAAAAACAGAAAAACAAAAAACACACATGCAAGCTTTATAAAGAAAATAAAAAATAAATAACACCAAGATGTTCAATTATACTCTAATTATAAAACCAAAGCTTAACCTTGTTGGAAGCAAAAACTCAAATGAATGAGAAAGGTATTGACAAATTATTTGGATTACTACAGGTGTATTACTGTCCTCCAAATACACTCGATTTATTTATTTTTGATTCTGCTCTACCTGGACTCACCCAATACACACCGCTTCCTTACTTTCACTGAGTGATGTAAGATTTTGTAGAATTTTAATCACATCTGACACACAGTGCTGATGCAAGGACAGCACTTCATGAGTGCTGTCTTCTTGCAGTTTTCCTTAGGCAACAGTCTGTTTTTTTTTTTGTGTGTGTGTGTGTGTGTGTCAATTGCTGTTTGGTAATTAACTGGCATCTAAGACTCTTGCTTGAGCTGATGTGGGAAGAGAGGTAGCAGGCTGTGTTGATTCAGATTAGACATTGCTGTGTACTCATTTTAGTAGTCAGTAAAAGTTTGCATTCGAAACTTGCTAAGACCATGTCTTATCGAAAAGTAGGGGATTAGAGTGAAAACTGCTTAATGACCATCATAAAGCCATTCAGGGCATGAGTCCTTGCATTCAGCTAATTCTGTTACTCCTACAGTCCTACGGAAGACTTCTCAGCATTTTTGCCAAGTGATACCAGCTGAAGTATGCTTTAAAGACATAGCTTGCAGTACATTGCACAAAATATATATTTTTAGTGAAGTACTAAATCACTTTAGTTCTTCAATTTCTATGGAGAAATTGAAAATAAGTTTTCATTTCTCTGCAGTGAATCACTTTTTGCAGGTGACACGTTACAGTGTTCCATTTTTTTTATTTTATTTTTTTGTAAAGTACTTGTGTTTTTTGCTGTTTTGACTGCTCCATGAATATGTAAACAATAGATGTGAAAGAAGCACACTGGGTGAATAAAAACTAAGAAAAAAAAAAGAAAACTACTGGACTGTGAGGAGAAAAGAGAAAATAGAAAAAGAAGACTGTAATAGTCCATCTTAAATTATTTCTCTAGGCACTAGTTCAGCCCTCAAAACTAATCTCTATTATATATATTTTTTTCATTCCATAAAATAATCCCTTTATGGTTTAGAAAAGCTTAGAATTATCTCCACACCTTAGATGCATTTTGCTAAGGACTGTATTATCTAAAATAGTCCCATGTTTCCCCTCTGCTGGATGTATCTTGTCTTTTTTTTTACAAGCCGTCTGTGAATAAAACCGGTCTGTTGCTCCGAGGGAGGGAGAAAATAACCCTTATGACATTTCCCAATTTGCAAATCCTGGCACTATCTCCTCAACCATTCTTCTGGAGTTTTGAGGCTTTGACAAGGTTTCTATGACTGTGTGCAAAAACTGCTGATCTGTTCATATTCAGACTATTTTTGGGTCGGTTTCACAATAACTATTTGACTCATGGGCTTAAAGTTAGATTCTCCAGTCTACAGTTGAAACCAGGTGTTTGCATATAATGTATAAGAAGATCCATTTTGTCATTAACATTAAATCAGACTTATTTTGCCCTACTTTAGGTCAGCTCAGTTTGTTAAAATCATAAACTGAACTGTGAAAATGAAAGCATTGGCAAAATTGGGAAACATTTGTGTTGAATATAATCAACAAAATAAGACACAGCTTTGGTAGCAAACTGCCTTCTGATATATTGTTTTTTTCTCTTGCTGCTGCACAGAATAAAGTGAGGCGACCTTATCCCTATCCTTATCAAAATTCTTACTAAATAGCCAATTAAATTCAAATATCCAGTTCCTCTAAGTTCAAGCTCTGACAAATATCAATTCAGCCAATAGATACAAGGTATTTATTAGATCGTTCCCCAGAAAACTGAGAGAAGACCTGGAACCAGAAGGTCTGCTGACCACAGAGTGCATGCATAACCTTGGTTTCATCTTCTGTACTGTCTCTAATCCTACTTTATCCTTTACATGGATTTTGGGGAAAGCTGGTAATTATCCCAACAATAATTGACCAAGAGATGGGGTACACACTGGACAATTTATAGATCTTCATGCTGATTCTGTTTATTGGAAGAAAGGAAAAAAGAAAAAAAAAACTTTCCACTTTTTCATACAGATAGGTAAGAGAGTGTGCTTCAAGATTAATTTAACTTTTATGACTGTTGCTAGCTGCCCGCTGTATGAAGGATTCATCCCCTTGGACGGGCAGATCAGAGGGATGTACCACCTTGTTATATAAGAAACAAAGCATCAAACTAGCTGTGTTGCTTTACCAAACAGTTTGTGTAAAGGTCAGTTTCCTGATTCAATTTGTGCCTAATACAGATGGATGGACACAAACTGCTTTTAGATTACACCCTCAAGACATTTGGCTAGTAACATAGTTTAAATAGAATATGTGTATTTATGAAGAACAAGGACCAATAGATGCCATTCATCTTTGTCCAAATCAAACATACAATTTGTTGACCTTCCTTTCTAATTATCTAATTCAACAATCTAGTTCACTCACCATATCTTTAAGATGAAATGTTTTCCAAATGTAAAAATGCAACAGTCCTTCCAATGTTCTTATTATTTTTTTCTTTTCAAGGCTGAAAAAAGCTCAAACTTACACAGCAATTTGAGCAGTACTTTTAACGTGACTCCTTTCATTTCACAATATGTTGTATGCCATTTATATACGACACAAATTGAGCATTAATTGATTACCTACATAAAACCAACAGTGAGGCTGTTTCAGTAGGAAAGTCTAACTCCGTCTTGTCTCAACAAGCTAGATCAGGGGTCAGCACCCTTTAGAACTGTTTCTGTCTTGTCTTGCTAAATGCAATTTGTTCCGAGTCACAAAGTTACACCATCCTTTGAAAAAGTTTATTCATTCAATAGAAAAGTCACTCGTTCTATAAAGATGAAAAATCAGGTCGAACAATGAAGACAGCAATTAGAACATGGTCATCAATGGGGCCTTGCAGACCACCAGCACTTCCCAGTGACTGTTCCATGTTTGCCCGTTTAGAGCATTTTGACCTACCTTAAGAATTGTATGGTACTGTGCACTTTAAATGTGTTTAGAGCAAAAGATTAGCGATAAGTAGCTTAGTTGTTTTTGAGCAGGATCTGTATGATGGGGTTAGGGCCGGTAGCAATAGCAAGAGCAAGGCAGTTTTCAGTCTAAATCCGTGTACATCTGCGCCCTTCTGTGCAGTTTGCAAATTCTTTCTTTGCATACAGTGCTGTGTTCATTTAGACTTCATCCTCAAACAAATATTGGCTTGTAAATATAAAAATACAGGTTTTAGATGATGGTTTAATTATTAACCAAGTCAATCCGGCACTGTGTTAAAAACTAACCAAGTCAACCCAAGTCTATGTTGACCTCATCCCTTGTCATGCCACCCTTTGCAAAAGTGATTGCAATCAAATCTTTGCAAAAACGGTCAATACGTTTTTTTCCATCAATTTAGAGGAATTATGGCTCATTCATTTTTGTGGAATTGGTTTAAACCGTTAATGACCTATTTAATGCACATTTCACACAGTCTATAGAAAGATTTTGACAAAGTCACTCCAAAATCTTCAAATTATTGAGCTTGAGCAATTCAGATGCATTTGCTGGCATGCTTTGGATCGTTGTCCAGCAGCATAACTCAAGTGCATCTTATCTTTTGGCCAGGAACTGATGGTTAGAAATTCTCGTTCAAGATTTGATGCCATTAAAGTGTCACCTCAAAATTTTGTGAAACATTTCAATGAGAAATTAGATACCTTTTATTGATTATTCAATCAAATTAACACAGATTATTGAGCTCCCCTTCACCAGTAAAAGGAAGAAGTGATTCAATGAACATATTACACAAAAAGTCATCTGCCAAGATCAGAAGCTCTTTAAGCATCGATGCAACAGTGCAAGAAAATGACACCACCTAGTGCTCTGATGTGTGTCTACTTAAATGCGTTTCTGTCAGTTTATTGTCTGCAATCTTAAACACAAGACGATACAACTAAATCCGTTTTAATGACCCATTAAAACACACTTTGCAACATGTGTAAGGTTAAAGCATTTCTAAGGAAATGCCTAAAATCATAAATTGAAGAGCAGTTTACTCGTTCCAAAATTTCAGACTAATCGGCGTAGCTTGATAGCACTTATGGGATGATCATAACT
This sequence comes from Poecilia latipinna, assembly GCF_001443285.1. NCBI lineage: Eukaryota > Metazoa > Chordata > Actinopteri > Cyprinodontiformes > Poeciliidae > Poecilia > Poecilia latipinna. Next base: position 270,111 of record NW_015113383.1, read on the forward strand.
TGCCTTTACATGGGGTACTGCGGTGCAGTATGAATAATAAAGTAATAGACAGATGGAATTGTATTGACATAAATTTATGCAATAGTTTTGGGGCCATTGGAAAAACTAAATCTGACTTTAATTGCATAAAGTCAGTCTCAATATTCTGACCATAATTCTAGATGCCATCATCTCCAATAATGACAGATGTGTGAGTTACGGAGACGAAGAACTAACCTTTTTGGAGAAACATGTCAGATTGAAGAGATTATTTTTAACTTGACAAATTAAACAAAAAAGTAAAGTAAAAGCATGTTAATTATTCAACAGAAGAAAACGTTGTGGTCAGAGAATGGATTTTGCTCTTACTGACCTTGCCGCCACAATAATAGTAGGTGATTTTTTTTTTTTTATTTTAAATAAATGTCTTAAATGTATAATACCTTATGTACTAAACACCAATAGATTCTACATAAGGAAACTGTACAAACAAGCCTTTCACTTCTTATTAAATATAACATTTTAATGAGAAATAGATTATTATATGAAACATTCATTTAAAATTAGCTGATATAATAATCCCAACAAAAAGGCAAAATAATTACATAGGCAAGTTATTAGGTGTAAAAATGCTCAGACATAATCATGGATACATGTACAATAAGCAACACTGTGGTAGCAAAATGCCATACAAGTAAATGTGCTTGTCTTATGGACCTTGCAAGTGGCTTAAACTAAATTGCAGTATACAGTTTGTTTATCATATAAAACAGTCATAGATGGTCATGAGTCTAATCAGGTATATAAGACATGGCTGCCCTGTATTTTGTGCTAATGTACTCGGAGGGCATTTTTTTGAAATAATCTTTGTATTTCCTTTTAGTATTGATAATTCATCATAGTGTTACTGTAACACAGCGTCGTTACTGTGATAGAGATCCTATTTACACATACATTGTACAACAGGGGACAAAAATATGAACCATCCCTTTGAAATATCTGTTGGCTTGGTCTTGTAATCAATCCCCCGCCACCTCATGCACAAGCCTCCTCTTAAGGTTTAGTCTTCTGGAGAAGTTGAAACCAATATATTTGACCTACATTTATGGTCCTAATAATGAAACTAAATTATTCTCATTCTTTTTTTTTTTTTTTTTAAATGTATGTTTTTCAACTCTAACCATATTAAAGGGATCGATAACAGGCACTTAATAATAATAACAAAAAATAAATAAATAAATAATAATAATAATTTTGTAACAGTTTATTTGGATAGTCCAATACTGAATACTTGATAAATGCGGGATGCATTTTCGTGGCCAATTAGTCTGCTTGTTTTACTTTTTACTGTGTCTCAGTGTTGATACTTCTGTGTAAATGGATCATCTTTACCTTTTCATTGATTTATACAGTGAGTGCAATTTCACAATTTAGCTTTTTGTTTTTTCTTTTGTTTTTTACGTCAGGATTAGTAGGTTTTAAAGCCAGGGGGGTGGAGGACGTGAAATGCAATGTTCAACCATGATTGCCGCACTGGTTACAGCATTTTGCAGAGATGTTGAGCCTTTGAACATACATCTACAGTAAAACTACAATGGAGACAATAGCTTAACATGCATAAGCACCAAGTAATACCACAACACATGTACTTTCAATGTATGGCATTGTAGCAGCATTGTTATGGTTGTTTCTTTACATAACCAAGTAACCGACAATCAGTGGTGATTATACTAAGCTATTTACGCTCCAGGGAGTTTATTCAAGAGATGACGCAAACCTTCTTTGTGTGTGTGTGTAAAGTCACTAATGCGCTCAAGAAATCAGGTGTAACATGGAAATATATCAACTGAGACACAGCGTTTCTTTTCCACTGGCTTGCAAAAAACTGAGAGAGACTGGCAGTGTCCAAAAAAGAGCCAATAATAAGCTAAACATTTTTACAACTAAGAAGTATTGTCTTAAACTTTAGCTAATAGCTTTCTGAATGAGATAATCCAGGTTACTGATGGCTAATATGAAGGAACAAATCCTTACTATCATCTTTTCAAGAAAATTAATCATGTTGAGATTTGTTGCCAAACAATTACCAAGCAATTCTTGATCTAAAGTAGTAAAAGGGCTTAAAGACAGACAGACAGCAGGGAAAACAAAAACCACAGACTATTGAATAAATAACGAAAAAAAAGTGAAATTATGATGACACCAAACCAGAAATGACTGCATTACATTAATTCTGGAAGCTCGGCCAGATAGATCAAGAAAAAGCTGGCTTTGTGTTGAAGAATGCATTGAAATCGACTGAAATTGGAGCTCCCAAAACCAATTTTATTAAATGCTTTTGTGATTCCAATTTCATTGTTGCTTGCGTCAAGTCCTTCACAACACAGGATGATTTGCACATCTATGTCTTGAAATGTTTCCTCCAAATTTGTCTCACAACAATAACAGCAGTTATTGGTAAAGAACACAAGAAAATACAGCACAAAAAGTACACATCATGATATTAACAGACATTAAATTAACGACACAACAAAAAAATATATCAAAAAAAAGAAATGATTTCTTTTTTTTAAAATATATGAGTAGTTTTTTTTTTTTTTTTTTTTTTTTTTTAAAGCTGACACATTTACTCCATAAGCTAATTTGTGTTTCAGGGGACAGCAATATATAATATATATTTTTTTTATGTGACACTTTGTAAAAGAAAATATTGGATTTGCACAACAAACCATGTTTGTTTTTGCAGTGAACATTTAGTGAATGAGTCCACTTGCAGATATCAATCACATCGTTGTGTTTCAGTATTGGATTACCAAAATAAAATGTGACAATCAAATACATAGGTAGTGTTTTATGTTTAAGACTGAGTGTGTTGAACACAGTTGCAGTTCTTTTTATACCTCCAGCAACATGCAGAAAATGTCAAACTTCTTAGCTCAAAACAAAAAAAAAAAAGAGAGAAAGTTTTACATGTGGTCATAAAAAGCTTACGGAGTAACACTTTCAAAAGGTATTATAAGCTTTAATATAAGATTTTCTTTTTTTCCTGCAGCACAAAATACAAGTTCAATGGCTTTAACGACACAATTTCACTCAACATGTTATGTCTCCACTCGTCATTTTCCTTTTTGCTGTGCTCTTGTCTGAAATCTTCTGAGAGAGTTGAACAAAGACATATAAATGGAACAGGTACAGGGTGAACTTCATGACTTACTGTATGTCTACCTCAGGGAAGTGTATGGCTTTAGGTTGTCTTGCAAATGTGGCTGAATGATGAATGTTTACATTTTGCTCTCAGTGCTGAAAAGCTCCACAGATCAGCAGTCACAACATGTACATTTTGCAAAGCTGTACAAAATAGCATTGATTGTTATAATCTTCAGACCACAATATTGCATTCACGCACCAGGAGGTATACTGCCTTGTGAAAAAAAAAATAAAATAAAAAAAAATAAAACCCAACAAAAAAACACACAGCTGGAATTTCATACACGGTGGGGGAGAAAAGCGCTCAAAATGCAAGATTCAGCAGAGACTTGGGTCAGTCTCAAGTGACACATTCAATTAAACAGCGTTAAGCATTAAGCCCCCCCCAAAAAAAATAAAATAAAAGAGGTTTACAGACACACTCGCACACATTCACCCACACATATGTATATATAAACAGCTGGCTTTTGTTTTCAACATGACTATCCATTACTGCCCTGCTGTGTGCCTCGTGTATCAGAACAATGACAGTGTTAAATACCTTTCTAAAAGCAATGCAGATTCACTGTGGGTTCTGAAACGTAAGAAATGTGATGACTACTTACTCGCTAGAGCTTTAAATTCCTTACAATGTATAAACATTTTAATACTAAACTGTCTGTTATGTTTGAAATACTTTGCCCAGTAGGTGAAATAAACTGAAATCTGGTCTGCCATTGTGTTTTCTGTACCTTTAAAAATGTCATCTTTTTTTTTTCCTCAAGAAAGAATGGCAGTATCAGATGCAACCTTTGATCCCTTATGTTATAATCAAGGCCTCCTTTTCATCCAGTACATATATATACTTGCTTTTTTTTTCTCCACGTTCTCTTTTTAAGGTTCTTTAAGGGAATTACAGACATGCTGGGACAAATATGATACAGTCCATACAGTGTTTCCATTGATCTTTTTTCATTTTTTTTTTTTTTTTATCTGCCAGAAAAGCTTTTCATCACTGCCTCTTTCTCTTTTTTTTAAGAATTATACTTACAAAGTTAATATTACATCAAAAGGCAGAAAAGGTCAAAAAAGAAAAGAGAAAAAAATAAGACTAACATCTCCTTGTAGTTAATTAGTTGGGTGTTTCTCTGTTGCTTACCGTCCTTAACATTAATGTTTTTACTCAACAAAGTTTTGCAGTCAGGTGGTCTGATTGTTTGAGTATTTCTGTGCTGTACATGTCCAAGGCATGGTTCACTCGAATCATCTCGCTGTTGTTGAGCTTCAGCCTATGCTTCAGCATACAAGAGAAAAGGTCCAGCTGTGGTTTGCCGGGTGCAGAAGGGGGGGCTAGGCGGTTAATCCGATCCCTAATGTCCAGCAGCAGTAGCATCACAGATGAGGACGAGTAGAACTGAGTTCCTTGTGTATATGACTGGTTAACCTGCTGCACGGCGCTACGCAGCAGGTCGGCGTTAAACCGCAGGCTGTAACCAAACACCTGGATATCGGAGATCTTTATGTAGATCTGCCGCTTGTTGGGGTCCGCGAGATCCACCGGACCCTGTCCCGTGTCGTTACGGAGGCCAGTCGGAACCTTAGCACGGCTGCGCAGGTAAATGTGCACAGTCTCAAAGAAGGTCTTCCACCTGTTACCCAGCAGGAGGGTCCAGTTGAAGCACTGCGAGTTCTGCAGTCGCACCTTTTCCCACCGTGGGTAACCGTGTTCACCAAAGGGCATGCTCCAGCCTTCTGAGTGGCTGCCACTGAATGGGTTAACATAAACAAAGAACATGGGATCAATGCTGCTGTTTCGCATCTGACAGATCTTCATTGACAAACCGATGATCATGTGGAGGTAGTCCATCCGATTTTTGTTACTTTTCAGAGTCAGGGACATACGCTTGCGCCATCGCGGGTCGAAGAATGTCTCCAGCCGGATCTCATTGCTGATGAAAGTGGTGTGTATGTACAACCGTGAATCCATTTTCTGCAGCAAGTATTTCAGCTCCAGGTCCTGAAAGTCCAGATCGGTTTCAAAACTGATGAACTGCTCGCTGCGTTCTGAGTCCACATTCTGCGGCTCGCAGCGGCCGCGGTACAGCTTGTAGCCTTTGTTGCAGGAGCCACATTGTGAGATGTTGGCCAGGCTGCACATGGCACAGCTGTTGTTGCCGCCTATGACACACGGGATGGGTCGCTGACACAAAGTTGCACCTGTGTGGCACACACATGCCTTTTGGCTCTCCAGGAAGGTCCCCCAGAACCCGTTCTCATTGCAGTACAGGAAGGACTGAACCCTGTTGAGCCACTGCATCACAGATCTGGAGAGATAGAAGGAAAAGAAAAAGAACAAAACCATGAGCAGCGAGTAGAATTTTGATTAGGTCAGATATGCGTGTCTTTTTTTGGTTGTTTTGTTTATATGAAACGGCTGCTCTCTATATAAAACACTCAGCATAAAGTTTGGAAGAAAAAAATATGATGTCCCTCAAGGGAAAAGAATTGCATTATGATAGGAAGCATTAATTGCTATTCTTATCTAGTGTATTCTTTCCCTCAAGGCATCTAGCCTTGTCATCTTGACAGTGCTGTAGCTTCTTTTCTGACTAGAGGAGGTGACTTCTGATTTCTCAGAGAAGCTGGCAAGTGAAGGTTAGTTTATATATTATTGAAGTTTTGTATAATAACTCTGACGTTTGACACTGCATTCTGAGCAGGGCAAGTAAAAGCAAAGTCTAAAATATAGCTTCATTTAAAAGTACACAGAACCACATATTGCTTTTTGGCGTTTTTTGATCAAACTGAAAGGCAAATGAAAATCCTTCCTCTGGTTCTTATTTTCTTACTGCAGACTGAGAAATGGACAAGTGTTAGGTATTATGTTTTCTTCAAGGCAATCAGAAAAACTTTTATAGATGTTAATTATAAAAATGCATTATTTTTTCAAAAGTGTTCAAAATGTGCTTTCTTGTCAAGTGAAATACATTGACAACAATGGTTGTTTTAATGAAAAAGAAAAGAACTTAATGAAATTCGAAGACAAATTAATTATTGATCTCCAGCAATGTCAACATATTCAACATGTTCTTGATGTTGGCATGATCTATTTAGATTTATTTCTTTTAGAGTTCAAACACTGGAAAAAATAATGATTTCCAGTTAGGATTGTTTTTTTTGTTTTTAAACTTAAAAAAGCTTTGGGATAATTCTTCAGTAGTTTCTTGGTGTCTGTGCCGTACCACTGGCGATCTCTGTTAGCTCATCTTTGTTTACTGTCATTTCCTTCACATAGGATCAGAGATACAATTCAATCTTTAATCAGTTCTGTCCTTTTGCTTGTGTTTCTCTATATGCGTATCTATTTTTCTAAAGGCATTAACACTTTTGGCAAACCTTGTCTTACAGCTTTTTCTTCTGTCAATAAAATTTCAACTTATAAATGTTCTGTTCTTTGCCAAGTTCTACAATTGATTAAGCCTACGTCCAAGTGTATAAATCACACACCACGGACTATTATGTCAACAATATTTATACTCACACTCAGCTCAAATGTACGTATTATTTAAGATACATTAAAGCATGAAAATGTAGCAGGGTGTATAGCAGCCAATAATGTAATAGTGGCTGATAATGTGATGCATGCCAGGAGAATAATTCTTTTATAGTAACAAAGCTAATTAAACAACAATGCATCAGAGATATTATTATGTGGCAATAAGAAAGTCACATTTTATCCATCATGTTATATGGTAATACATTGTTCACTAGTAAATACATTACTGGTATAGAAATAAAAATATTAAACCATCACCAATAATGACACACCTCAGAAACAGGACTACATAACTTGGAAATAGAAGATTTTTAGCTTTTTTTTGTTTTTTATTTATTTATTTTTAAATCAAATATGGGTATCTTAATCTTCCTGTCAATCCATCAAGGGTGAGTGCTGACATAAGAAGTTATTCAACAGAATCTTTATTTTAAATATTGGGGCTTTGGGAGATATGCTAGTCAGTAATTTCATCTATGGAAAATATAGTTATTACATTATTTTTATGCCACACCATTATTATAATAACCCAGCCAATGGTTATTATATAATCTTTAGGCTTTACTTTATAACATTAATGGTATGTTATTATTTTATTACCTTTATTACATATAGATGTGCAAAATTATTGTTAATGGCCAGTGCTTAAGCAAGCAAATAATAATAATAATAATAATAATAATAATAATAATAATAATAAACTAATGGTTTGAGCAAAAATTGTTAGACTGACAGGACAGAAATCTTGTTTGACACAAACCTTTCGGTGTCCATTTTTGTAGTGGACGTTTTGATTGATGCTAAGTTGTTATAAAGAGTGAAAAGTGATCTGATGAGAAAGAAATGCAATCAAAAAAAATCTTTGCTATTCCTTTTGGCCCTACGACAAACCGAAATACTATAAGTATATCTATGAGCTCAGAAAGAGTGTTAATGAGGACACGGCAGCTGTTATCAATCTGTCATTCTGATTGGATTAGAACAGAACGTTTGCTTTAAAAGGGAATGGTGCTTGACATCCTCCCTCTCGTCTTAATCATGGCTGACTTTCAGAAAACACATGCTAACAGCATTGGCTTGCTTTAATAGGGACTTCACGAGTCAAATTATTCAATTATTGAATCACCAAGAACTTCAAGGAGAAAGTTTAGAGCTGCAGTATGTGAGTTTTATAAACACGTTTCTTTAAATATCTGTTAAAACTATCACTATTTACTGACAGCATGATATGAGACAAATGATCTGTGAAAAAAAAAAAAAAGTTCCTCTGCCTCCTCCATGTGATCCTACAGCCATCTGCAAAAATACACCACTCGGTCAGAAACAACCAATCAGAGCCAGGAGGAAGGTCTTAGCACTATCGTCTTGCAGTCTCAAAGCTATTGGTTTGATTCTTCCTGCCACATGTCGATGTGCCCCTTGGCAGATAGGAAGGAAACTTGGGGCTGCCTATTGATCTCCAGATGAGTGTATGAATCCATGCACATTTGACAGATCGATTGGTTGAATGTGGCTCTATGAGTGAATAGCATTTCTAGACATAAAAATGCTCTTTCCTATGATTGGAATTTCTAGAAATCCTTTTCTTTGATTAGAAAAGCATTTTCAGTGAGTCATGTGACATACCAAAAATAAAGCATCCAGAGATCATCCATTTGTTAGGTACCTTTCATCCAAAAGAATGGCTCTTTTCTAATTCTTCCCCAAAACACTGTCATGAATAAGTGGGCATGAAAACAAAATGATAAATGGCTCTATAGTGATAATAAGAGAAGGTATCTTACATTCATTTAATTAAAAAAAATGCAATTTATCCAAGATATGTTTACTGAAAACCTACCTACAAAGGACTTATGATATGTGCCATGTTAAGTAGAATTTATGACTCTTTTGTTGTATGGAGACTGAGGTATTAAAACGGGTTTGACCCTGGACATGAATAATTAAACCGAGCATATAAACTGGATGCAAATGACTTGGCTCGGAATGATGCAACTCCATATATGTCACTATTAATCATTTACATGAAGATTCCTACGTTCGTTGTACCTGAAGCAAGCTACTAATAAAGAAAATGCACTAGTAAATCTATTTAGGGGTTCCACTGTGAGCGATCACAACAAGAATTTATGATGGTTGTAATGAATGGAAACACAGACCAGAGCAATGGTAAACTTTCTATGTGTAGTTTTTTTATTATAGCTACCTAATAATACGCTACCTTCCTTACATCAAGTGAAATATTTACTTACTGGCTGTAACTTTCTACAAGTGGGATAGCAAATAGTCAAAATTCTAAGCTGTAATTTTGGATTAGTTTGCTCTGTATCATTGTGCCTAAATAAATACAACAACAAAGTTCCTCTTTTATTATCATGAATCCATTTTGTAATTAAACTAAGAGCTGCGAGGGACCCAATTTATCTTTTGGCCCATTAGTAAGAATACATGTCTGTGCAAGAAAATTAAATAAAACCTGCTTCTTTGAAGTTTCATTAAGACCAACAACATATTACAGTACTTCTATTTTTAACTAAAGTATGAATATGCTGTTAATTTGCTCAATATGCAATGCCCCAAGCACTGAAACACCATTAAGTATGTTCTCTAGGCAACACGGCATAACAGCAGCTTTTACTTTTCCGTTTCCTCATCTAATTTTCTTCTGCAGAACATTGCAGCACTTACACAAATGCAACCCAAGACTGTCTAAAAAGCATTGGGTTCTTATGTCTTTTGTGTATGACATACTTATATTTGCCACCAAGACAATGACATTGACGTTCTCTTCTTATCTCAGTAGCATCAAGCCATTAGCACTTTGGTGGGTTTAAGTGTGTTGTCATGTGCATTTTTAAAATTTCAATATGTACAGTAGAAGTGCTGTAGATGTTAATGGGAATGAAAATGAGGTCAAATGTATAACTGTCAATTTTACATGCATGGTTCCCATGAGGACGTCCACGATTCCTAGCTTATTTATTAGACAGGTATTGTTCCAGAGACTGTCTTGTAGGTGATGTAATCAAAAGCCTCTCTGAAGTGTCTTTATTTAAAGGTTGGAAAGTCTCTTACAATAGGAATGCAGGATATTTCAAATCCTCAATTAACATAACATCACAGTACATATTCAAGTAAAGTTTTAAATTGTAGTATGTTAAGGATTTCATTGCTGTCCTTTTTAAGGGTCAGATGTAAAAATGGGAAGATTTCAAATTACTTCTTTGCTGGGGTATGTAGCTAATGTGTATCAGGTCAGCTGTCTTACTAAAGACTATTTATTATTTATTTTGATCATGTTCTTCAATGTTAGAGGTTCATATTCATTTTCTTGATATTTGTGTGTTCCCACAAACTTCTAACAATAGTTTGCTGACACTTTTGGCATGTCTCTTGGCAGATCAGTTGTAACAGAGGCAGGTTTGTAGGTCTTCATATGCACATTCATCTCTGCCCACAGATTTTGAATGAGACTGAGATTTGGGCTTTATAATGGTAATAGCTAAGAAAGCTTTCCACTTGTTGATATCTCATGATCCTGCCGCCTTCTGTGCTTCACAGCTGGATGGTGTTCCAAGGTTTGTAAGTTTTTCCCTTTTTCCTTCAAATGTAATGATTGCCTTTATGGACAAAAACATCAGGCCACAAGACATGTTTACAGAAACTACTTTTTCTTTTTTTTTTCTTTTTTTTGCATTTGTCAACTGTAATTCTGTCTCTATTATGTTCAATGATGGAGAAAATACTTATTTCCTTTTGAGTGTCTGTCATGGCTACTCAGAATTAGCTCCAAAAAAAAAAAAAAAAGAAAAGAATGTCAGAGTAGTTTCTGAGGAGGAGGTTCTCGACACACTTAAAATAAAAAGCACTCGCAGAGAGGTTTCTGGTTCAACTTATAAAAGTAACAGAAATATTCTCCAGGCTGACTTCATACAAAACTCAAATATAAACGTCATTTTGTGATACAAAAATTGTTGCAGTCGTCACTCCATCACTGCAAAACAATCAGACCAAGCACAGCAGCTGTCTTTTCTTCTTAATCGCAGCAGGAGGTTGACCTAACTAGGAAGAGGCCCTAAGCAAAAAATAAATAAATAAATAATAGCTCATCTACCATCTGTAATCATTAGCATCATTTTGGATCAATAATAACATCATTTAGCAAATAAGTAAGTTGTTAAATACTTAATAGGCTCCAACAGTGGCCTTCAGGTTTTTCTGTGTGTCTGGAAGGACCATTTCTGGTTTTAAGTGTTTTGCAACTTCATAGTGATTTTCTTTGGGATTGGTGTGCATTTAGTTCGATCCATCTTCTCTTCAACTCTGATCGTCTTCCACAAAAACATTCCTAAAGAATCCTATGGTCATCCTAAATATGTATTTCAACAATAATCCGTGCCACTCTCCTATTGTATAGGGATAATATTTGTCTTGTTAACAGGCTCCCTCACCTGAGCTTTGGAGCTTAGCTCCTCCTCCAGAGATACTTTGTCATTATCCTATCACGTCACATTGATTTGCTGTTCTGTGTTGCTCTGCCACATAAAGATAGACTAAAAATTATGGTTGCAACATGAAAATATAAAACAAAAGTCTAAAGGGTAAACATACCTTTACAAGACACTATGTGGGCTGATATGTACTGAATAAGCTTTGCTTACAATTACCTGTTACAGGCCGCAGAGGTAAGGCATGAGACTTGGAGCCTTTATTGGTAACAGAAGAGCACTTTATTTCAGTAAGAGAAGGGTAACGATGAGAGCTGATGTTTAATGATTTATGGCATGACTGACTGCCAAGCTAAACTCACAGCAGGTGAAAAAGCTTTTACACAGCTTTCTAGCATTGCATCTTTGAAACAGTCATAAAGGATCAAACACCTCTGTTCCAAAATGAACAATGAAAAATGAACATGGGGAGTTTGAGTTTGAGGGGAAATTGCATTGTGCACAACAACCGCAACTCCCCTGCAGAACATATATGAGACCTAAAATATACATGATGAAATCAAATAAATCCACCATCTGATGCAAAGCTGTTTCACACAGGCAAACAAATAAACAAGCTGCTCTTATTTCCTGTGCCATCAGGCACTCTCGATGTTTACTCCACGGAAGAGGAAGCACATACTGCAGTTCTTTGATAACACTTCAGAACAGACCCCATGCCAACTCTCACACAAATGTGGGTGTGATCCTTTCTGTCAGGGACAGAAGACAATGGCTGATTTTCAGGCCACTTAAATCAATATTTTACATATTCTTTCCCCATTTTTATGGTGACATAACTAATGCTGGACAGTTTTTTTTGCTGGCATTTCATCTGGCACTCCCCATTTTGTGTTTTTCCTTTTTTTTTTGAGTTGTGTTTTTTGATTTGCGAGAGCAGATTGGGGAAATTCCTGAAAGTTCCTGCAGCGTTGACACTGTGGCACATCAGCAGCAAGGCTCTTAAGCTGCAACTGCAGTACGTGGTGACAGATGTGTGCAATGACCTAACAAGAAAACTCCCACAGCTACATTTTCTTTTAAGACTGCTAAGTGAAATAACAAGAGTAAGCTACAGCGTTTTGTGCATGTGCAAGTCTCAGCACTAAATAGATTTGATATAAAGTAAAAGCACAGCATTGAAGAAAAATGTATTAGAAATTGCATGTTTGATTACTGTGCTATACAAAAAAAAAGGTATATCCAGCAATATTATTTTATTTAAAAAATAATAACATAAACACCAAGTCTTTGGTTCAGTAAATCCCCATGGATATTATTTTCGCTCACCTCTCTCTTGGCATTTGGTGGCTGGGATTGTGAAGACAGCGGATGCTGAGGCTGAATAGCTTGCGGGCGGTGCGCTGGATTTTGAGCCGCTGGATCTCCAGGGAACTCTGAAGGAGTCTGTAACGGGCCTGCAGGTCCCAGTCGCTGCCCCACAAAAGATGCACACTGCTGATGGGCAAAAAATGAGTGGACGGGAGTCTCTTCAGGAATGACTTGAACTCATCTAGAGGACAGTGGAGGGACAAGATGGGACAAAACAAAACGTAACACAGGATAAAGACTGAAATTCAACAGAAGTAATTTGCAGCCAGATGAAGACAAATTTACTGACACAAAACATTTAACTATGACTATTCCTCATTACACAGTCTCTTACAGACAGGCCAGAGTCCTGAGTCCTCTCTTTTGCACTTTATTCTGTAGTATAACCCTAACATATTAAGCTTTAGGGACTGAGATGACATAGAATGAATTTATTGAACAGTTTTATTGTTGATTTAGCAGAATGTTTTTAATATTTACACCTCAAATCTTTTTTATCTTACTGGTAGAGTTCACCAGACTATTATTTAATATGTCCTAGTATTTCATGATGAGATGTACTCCCCATGGAGGAGAAACAAGGCCACAGTATTATGAACGCTTCACCAAACTGAACAGTGGGATGAGCTGTTTTGTATTCAGATGGTCATTCTTTGTTTCATATCAAACCCACTTTAAGTGGAAAGCTCAATTTTAGTCTCACCTAACCAAAGCACTCAATCCAAGCAGAATTCAGAAAACTCCACATATCCGTTTGTGATGGTAGGGCAGACTATGCTTTTGCTTTTTTTTTTTTTTTAGCATATTGTATGGTATATAGACAGCATTCAGTCGCTGTCGTGAAGACTTAGTAAACTCAAGGGTATAATTTGTTGGTGTAAAAATGCAGTTTAAAAAACCAATTAAAGGAGAAATGTGACTGAGTTATTTTTCACTGTATAAAAGTAGTAAAAAAAATACGATCCACATTTGAAGATCATTGTTTTCCTATTCTTTAAAAGTTGCCAATGATGTTTTCCTCTGCATCTTTGGTTTGAAAATTTAAGGCTGATTCTGTTGTTCAAGTGCAGAAAATAAGACTCTGGAAGTGGTAATCATCCTGTCCTCTCAGCTCTTGGGTACCTAGATTACTGCCCCCACATTTTCTTCAGCCAGTCTTAGTGGTTGTCCAAGTGGCTATCACACAGCCTAGGATAAAATTTTCTTGTTTCCTCTTGAGACCACTGTTTTGTTTTGTTTTTGTTGATTTCTTAGCAACAATCGATTTAAGATGTTTCTTAAAATTTAACTAAAATTATTTTATGCCTGTTCGCATTGTGATATACTAAAGTTAAATGATTCAGCAAGGCTTTAATATGATCTAAAGGAATTTAATCTTGAGTAAATGGAAAGAAATAATTCATATCCTAAATGTCGGCTCATCAAGATTGGGTTGAAGATGTTTGCTAAATACAACAATAAGAACTGTTCACATCCTGAAATGTTAAAATGAAATGTTTTTTTCAAACGTAATATTTTCTAAATAAATTTAATCTTGAATACTAAAAGCACATGTTAAAATAGCAATACATTAAATATTAGCTCAATAATGCCAGCAATATTTAATGAATCATTTAAAGAAGAGACAAAACACCAGAAACCTCAAACCATTACACTTTTACAGCTGAGGAGATGTAAAATTATAAACCTAAAACAAAACGTACGGAATGAATAAAAACGCAGTTTAGCATGAACGCAAACCACCAAAAGCTTTGGCACACTCAGAACATAGATCCACATTTTCAAGAAGTGCACCTGGAAAACATGCCGGCACTCTCCTAGACATGTCCTCAAGACATTTTAACAGTATTAACCAGAGTTAAGAGCTCTTTTTCAGTCACAGCTGGGAAATGTCAGGAATTCCTCCACCCTCCTCCCTGGCATGTCAGAACTCAGATTTCCCTTTTTCTTCAAAGGAGCCAGGATCCATCTCCTCCCCTGGTTTGAACTTGCCACAAACCTCCACCCAGCTTTCACAGATGACATAAACCGTCTTTAATTCTTTCCTAAACAACTCTGAGCGACACCAGCACCTAGCATTCAGAACTCTGTCAACATGAAAAAAAGAAGCGACATTATCATATTGTGCCCCAGTGGCAGATATGCAAACCCTTTTATACAAGCTTCAAAGACTTCAAGTATCATTTTCCTTTACAGAGCAACCAAATAGTCCACATGGTGGTTCTTATCCGAACCCACCCAGCACACCTTGTCGAAAGACTAGAACTCATAATTTAACTTTTCCCTCATTTCATATCAATTTGTTTGCTGACATCAGTTGCAAATATTTGAACTGAAAGTTTTTTTAACCAGCCAGATGCCACTTTATAGCGGCAGCCACCAGTTTGCTGGAAACTCTGGCAAAGGCGTAGATAAAGCCTTGAAAAAAGCTCACATTGGAGTAGAAAAATATCACCCTGAAAATTTTAGAGGATGCCAATTTTTGAGTATATTTATTTAGTAGGGGGAAAAAAAAATCATATTCACAAATGTTTGTTTTTCAAAAAATAGAAATCGTTTCAAACATCTTGGCACTTTCTACAATTCCCTTTGGTCAAAAGATTGTCAGTCTGTCTCTCTGTCTCTCTGTTGCATGCTTTGCAGTCGTTAACTAGTTTCATTGCTCTTCACATGAACATCTCACAAACCGAGATAGACTTTAGCTGTGATTACTGTGATAACCGTTGCGCAATGTGTCATTGTGAGTGCAGTGTGTGTCTTTTTGTAATAACGGGGGAGACAATTCAACTAACACTAACAGCATGCAGTAATTTAGCATGCACTGTGAACTGGCACAGTATGCACAATGAACGTGTTGTCACTGGAGAAACTGGGCTACTCCCGTGAAGCAACGGTGGGGCGTCTGTCACATCTAATAATCCCCTTTTAAAATCATTGAGACGTTTAAAGCTGAAACAGAAATGTGAATATTGTTGTCAAGGTTATTGATTGATTTTTTATTTTATTTTTTATTTTAGTTGCCAAAAGCCCAATATATACTTTCATATACCACAAAATAATATTACACCATCTTCATCCCAAGCAGCTGCCAGAACATTAGTGAGCCTCAGACCACACAGCTAGCCAGAGCAGCAGCAGCAGCAGCTGTCCTCACAGCCAGGGAGTTTACACTGTCAAAGCTCTTGCCTTCTGATAGGATTACCAAGCAATGGATGTGTCATGTCCAGTGTGAGATCATCTTCTTTCTGAACCTAAAGAACATATCCCTAGAGAGGCAGTGTTGAAACAACTGACTATTGATTCCCAGAAATGTAATCAATGTCACTACAATGCAATGCAAATTAATTTCTACAACTCTACATCTTTTGTCTTTGCTGTACTCATTCATTTCACTTTGTTGAACATTAACATGTATGTATATGTGTCTCAAGGAGTTTACACTAGGAACCCCTTCAATTCACACTGATATTTAACTTATTAATCAGAGTGAGACATAGGTGCTGCCTTGGAGCAGCAATGCTCTATTCTTTCCACAATGTCCAAATTTGACATGTATTTTCATCACTTTTTGTTGAAAACAGAAGCCTCTACAGGATAACCCTTTTTCTGCATCTTTTGCATCTTATGTGCATGTTTTTTTTTTTTCTCCATACTTAAAAAGCTCTCACAAAATAAAATAAATAAATAAATAAAAATGCCTGTAGAAGGAATAACAAACAAACTTCAAGTCTTTTGATAGTCACAGAGGGGAGCCAGGTTAAACTATTTTGTAGGAGTTTTCAGCTTACCAGAGTTTTCAAAATCTTTATAAGAGGCTGCCCAGGACTCAGACATCACCAGCAGGGTGTTTTCCATGATCTGGATGTCAGTGATGGGACAGTTGCACTGGGGATAGTCATCAGCACACTGACAGATGCACTGGTTGTTGCGGCACACATATTCACCCTCTCCGTTGCACATGATGTAGCTCAGAGCTGACTGGACAAATTTCTCTTGCAGGTATTCTGGGAATATGACCTGAAGGCCTGAAACAAACAAAAAAAAAAGTGAAGTTTTGCTTAAAAAATGTGACAACCCCCATTTTTCTTTCTTTTTTTAACAATATACTAGATACATGATTGAGAAAAGCTTTGTTTAACTTTCTTCATGTAACATAGAGTCAAAAAAACTGAAAATGAGAAATTGTATGTAAATATTTTGTTGTATTTAAATAGTAAAAAAAATCATCAGGAAACTGATGATTTATGGCAAACCATAAATCATCAGTTTATTGAATGATGAATAATTAATGGGAAATCAATATGTCATCAGGTCATGTTAATATTTTGTGTAATATGTGTAAGCAAATTTTTCTACAAAGGATAGCAGCATTTATACACAGGAAACAAGTTAGTTTGGTAGTCAGGGTTTAAAAGATCTGAGGTCCTTACCAGGTCTTCTCGTGACCCATAAAAGTTATCAGTGTTTTATATAAACTGTAAACACCCAACTGAACCGCAAGGGTCCTTCAGAAGTTATAACATCATTATAACATCATTAAATAGGAACTAAAATGAAATGAAATGAAATGAGGGTGTGATGGAAAAGTAACGTACCCCATCCTGACGAAGCAGAACATAGGGCATTTTACACCTTATACCAAAAAAAAACAAAAAAAAAAACATAGGTACCATAAAATATGAGGTTGTGTCAAAACAACAGAAATACTCCAGACATCACTGCACAAAATCCTCCCCAAAATGT
This sequence comes from Poecilia latipinna, assembly GCF_001443285.1. Classification (NCBI taxonomy): domain Eukaryota; kingdom Metazoa; phylum Chordata; class Actinopteri; order Cyprinodontiformes; family Poeciliidae; genus Poecilia; species Poecilia latipinna. Next base: position 287,394 of record NW_015113383.1, read on the forward strand.
GGTTTATATATTCATGTTTAGACCTACAAAGCACATTTTTAGCATGCAAAACTACAAAACTTTAAGATGGGACAAGCACATTCTTTATATAGAAAATACATGTTCAGTTTTATTGAAGTAATACAAAAAAAGAAACAGTTTCATGCAATTTAAATATTGGGATTATGCCCAATTTCTTCACAAATTGGGCTCTTTTGAAATGAATAATCTTGAGCATAATTTGATGGTTGAAGTTCTGATTTCCCCAGATCTGGGGCAACTCCCGTAGTTGCCATCCCTCCTTTCACGTCTATGTTTAAAGCAGTCAATGTTATTTTTTCTGAAGTATGCGCCTTCAAAGAATTCATCTCTTTTCTTTGAGCTGTTTATGGCGAGTCACATATAATGTGACAACGAAGGGGAAAGCCTGATGCTGGGCTTTGACATATTTAGCTGATATTTATGTAATAGCCTCATTTGTGATTTAAAGGTTCATTTAAAGTTTCAGAGTTCAAGCTGCTCATTCTTCAGTATCAATGACAAACTTTTAATAATTCTTAAGACTCCCAGCCAATCCATATCCCTTTGGGGATCTCACCGAATTAAAGCTTGGACATCTTACAGTTCAGGCTTTCACTTCAGTTCAGACCGGGAAAAATAAATCCCTTACTCTACAAGCCACTGGATTGGAAAAGAACTAAATAGATTTTTCCTTCTCATATGAAACAACATCTTGGCGAGACCGTATTTTCTTAATAGCTTTTCCTTGAAGACAAACTGTGCTTCAGTACAAAACATATGCAACCAAGAACTAGGACACAACATGTTATTGAATGATGAATAATTACATTATTCCTCCTGCTCACATTTTATTTTCACCTTCGGGTGAAAGGCGGAATCCACTTATGCAAAGTCAACTTAATGTGGCTGAAATGAAAGGAAAAGTAAGCATATAATTTCATATTGTACACATGAATCATTTTCAGGGTGTTGTCAAGGAGTCAAATGGTATCTCATTATGCATTTGCATGCAGCAATTAATCCTCCTTATTTTCACCCAAAAACAAACGCTGAACATTTCAGTGGGTAATTCAGAAACAGATGAAAGCCTTAATAGCTTGGGTCTGAAACAGAACACTTCAATAGTCATCATCATGATGACAGCCTCTTAAGAGAAGTAACACATAGTGCATTTTTGTTTGTTCATGGAAAAAAAAAAAAAAGTTTTGTATTTATTCTCAAAGCTCGGAGTTTAGACGGTCTTTATTTAAATCTGTTTATATGATCAAATCAGAGACTACTCAAAGGAATTCTTCCACTTGCAGCTATTCAAACACAGCCCCTACGCCTTGCACTAAAAGTCTTCTTACAATGCATACCTCTTTTTTGCACAAAAAAAGAGGTATGCATTGCATAATGAGGTGTGGGGATCTCTTCTATCCCCCACACCTCATCAGAAGCCCTGCCCATCAGTGATGAAGGGAACAGAAGGAAGCAGGGATGGAGCAAGTAAAGAGGATGGATAGATCATGTCTGACCACAAAAGAGTTTGGTTGCCCAGGGCTTTTTCTCCATCAGGCTTGTCTGGATCCAATATTCATTTAGCTTGATGTATTCCTGGGCTTGAAACTTTAATGTGATTTGTGGGAAAATCCAGATGGCAAGTTCACGGATCAACGCTGCTCCCTGACAGTGCTGGTGCCAGCGGCCGCCTGCACAATAACACCAATTGCCTCAGTGCTCCCCCAACGCCACGATCGCTCCCACCACGAGACCCTCCCCCCATTTCCTTATCTGTATAACTACACTGCATACCCCAGCTCTACCAACACATACACATACTTTATTTTTATTTTATATTGGTGTGTCAGTGCTGAAGAACTGAAGAAGAAACCATTTGAGAGGCTGACATTCAGCTCAACTCTATTGGTCTTGCAATCTCTTGTATTTCACTCTCCTTTGCTCTCTGTGTTTCTGTCCATTCTCTTCCTTTGCGTCTCTTGTTGCTTCTTACTCCGTCTTTGTACACATCTTCTACTGTCTTACTTCATTACACTCACTGCTACTCCTACCACACACATCCATGTGCCCCCTGACTTCCCCCATCATCCTTTGGCTCCCATTCACTCCATCACTCACTCTCTTCATTCCCGTTTCTTCACCTCTTCTGCTCTCCCCTACATTGTCTCCTGCTGAGTGCGCATTCAGATATCAGAAAATTCATGCCCTGCGTTGCCCTGTCTGCTACTATGCAGAAATGATGTCACGTAATAAACGTAAATCTATCAACATTTGTTAGAGCATTGTCAAAATGAGCAAAAGTATGGGAGCCCGCAGACTACAAATAAAGAGAGAAACCAATCAGATATAAAAAAACATTTGTCTTGTGACTTAGCAAGCTTTTCTAGGTTAGCGCAATAACATGTGACAAAATTGAAAATGATTGAACCATAAAGCTAGTTTATTGGATTATGAGTCAGGCATGTGTTGGGGGAAACACTAGATACTGGAGTATAGGTGTTACACTTACCATCATTTAAGGGGAGATGATGAAATGAAAGGTACATATTGCAGCAGCTTTGCTGCTATTTGATAACCTCTAACTTCATGCTCTGTCAGTGCAAATAATTCTCTTCAATACAGATGCCTAGCTTGCTCTAAATAAATAGCGCTGCAAAACGGCACATAATCATATTGCATATAAGCTGATAGATTTCGCTTCTCATATTTTGATGGATATGGACCCACAAACGTTCTATGAATGCTAAAAGCGAATAGTGACTTTGCCTTTTCATTATGTCTCTTTCATGTGTGCTTTTTCATCTTTTTTTTTTTTTTTTACATAGTGACAGATAGGGAGTGTAGGCCACAACTGAGGCTTGTAACTGCTTTGGCAAGCATTTGCCTACTTACTGGAATACCATGCTCCGCCTCATAAGTTACAGTTTCATTAAAGATTAATTGACCATTGTGTAGCTGCAATTTCACAAAATAATCATTACTTAATCCACTGGTGCAATAAAGTGCGTTACCTCAATGGGGGCATTAAATTACCACAGGAGGTTATTGTTGCAGCTATAATACCATTCCAAAAAGCTTTGGACAAAAGAGACTCCTATGTTCACGGTTGCACAGGCTTTCTTGTTGATAATACATCCTTGATGTGGAAGGGGAACATAATTTAAAATGTTGCTGCATTTGCCAGTTTTCACATGCAGACTCCTTGTCTTTACGTATGAGGTAGAAATGCAGCTGAAGAAGCTATTTATCCACTTTTCTTTTTTTTTTTTTGTATTGAGTGTGAGGTGTGTGTATTGGGCCAGACAGAGGATAACATGTTCCACTGGAGCTGTTCTGAGCTCTCAGAATATGTTAGCATTTTTTAAAGTTCAGAATGAGCTGTACTTAGCATTCAAACAGATAATGTGTGGTGTGTCAGTGCAGAGTAGATTATCGTAGATTATCATAAGTGCTCTAAGCACTCGAGTAAGCAGAAGCTTGTGTTGTCAAAGAGGACTGTTGACTCACAATTTTGTAATAGTTTTATTTGGAAAATTCCTGCGGAACAGGAAGTTTTATTGTTGGAATAATGCTGTCTGTTTCTTTTTGTAAAATGTCCCGCTTAGTTTTAGGATTTTTATAGAATCCTTATGCTCAGAAAAGGAATGAATGTATTTGAGGGAGCCGGATAACACAAACAGATGCACACAGCATCTTGCAAAACTATTCACACCCTTCTTTTCACATTTTGTTTGTTGCATTCAATTGTGATTTATGTGATAAAACACACTAATGCAAAGTGAAAGGAACATTCATAATTTATGTAGATCTTATTTTTATATGTATGCAAAAAATAAAATGAAATGCGTGGCTTGTAGTTTTTTTTTTTTTTCATATCAGTCTCCCTGATTTTACTTTTTGTTGCAGTAATAACAGCAAACATAAATATGTGCTTGATCTAAACCAGAGATGTTTTAAGTGCAGTCTGCCATTCGGAGCCATCGGAATAATTTTGTGTTGCCCTTGACTGCAGCTTAAAAATGGTACAAATTGGCCACCCAGCAAAGGTAGTTGATGTAGATGGAAACGTTTTGTGATTATTATTATTATTATTATTATTATTATTTTTTTTTTTTTGGGGGGGGATGACAATTTTATGATGCATTTCTATGATCTTAAAAATATGGATAGTTTTTCCAACTGTTTTGAAAAGAAAAAGTCTCAAGGTACATGTTCTCTTTGATTCCAGGCAAAAACAAAACAATGGCATTGTCCTGCCAGGAGGTGGCAATAACATTGGCATCAACTCCATCAAAATTCAACAAATGGAAAATCTTGAGAAACTAAATCACATGCTTTCTCAGACAGTTTACTTTTATTCCAGTCATTAATTGCGTAAGTCTGAAAAGTGTTTCAGGTGTGTTTTCTTTTTCATTGAAATTTAAGTGTGTGCTGTCAAAAGGCACAAATAAAGCGAAAAATATCAGTAATGTGAAATACCAATATTATTGCAGATGAAAACACTGATCTAGCTAATATTCACCTACTGTAGGACACACATTCTTCTTTTGCCGTCTACTTATCCATTTTGCTCATGTCTAAGCACATACAGCAACATACAGTGTCATTGTCAGATACAAAGACAAGACAATAAACTGAAAAGGCCCCAAAAGATAAATCTGCTTTAGACTGGAGAACACTTAAAAAGATTATATAAATGCCTGCCAGTTTGGAAGCAAACTAAAACAAATTAGGCATGGTTTAAAACCTTTGCACCATAATTCAGCTTTTGTCTTGATGAAACTGAGCTTATATATTTTTATCTTCCAGGTGTAGCAATCACAGTAAGAGCATCAATTACCTAGGAAATCATCTTGGCATTCGGTTTGCTGTGTTTGCCGTATAAAAAACAAAATGCTGAAATTGCATGTTGGAACAAATGTGATTGTGAAGGGCAGGAGAAGTAGAGAGGTAAACGAGACCTCCATGGCGCTGAATCATTACCCGATATTTTGCACCCTGAAAACCAAGATATACATGTTGAGTTAGAGAAAAATAAGTGAATGATTACTTTTATTCCTCTTTACAAAATGTGGTGCCCCGCTATGTGGCAAATCAAATTTTTGCACTTCTAAACAATAATGCAGGTCTCAAGATGCGTGCAGTAATGTTAAATTCACAAATTGCAGCTTCACTCAGTATTAGCTGTATTGAAAAACAATGCTTTGGTGTATAGTGGGGAATGTGATTGCCTTTGGCTGCTCATTCAGTGTTCAAGCTGTTCCGTCATGTGTTGCCATGTGTCCCCTCACAGCAGTAGCGGTAGACCTCGACTGGCAAGATTATTGTACTTGTCTCACAATAGGCACACAGACTGAAACCATGCACCCACATGCACACACGTAGATCCACAGCCTCCGTGAGCTATTGCAGAAATCACATGTTTTACAAGAAGCCCAGAGAGTGGGGGAGGAGAGACATATGACAGGCTCTGACATTTCCATTTGAGCTAGAACAGACACAACTGTCCTCAAAGTGTCACTGTGTGCTTTATGCACATCTCAGATCAAAAGCCCAGAGTTATCACAGAGAAGATATCACATATCCCTAAACGCAGTATTAGTGTTTATCTTCACGCTTTGATCAGAATGGACAAAACTTAATTCTAAGCAAAGTCTTGCACATTAACTTAAATAGATGTGACTGCAGTTTAAACTATATTGTAACCTGATTGTGAAATCCTTTTAAAATACAAGTTTTAATTCCACCAGGATATGCAAATCAGTGCTAATGAAAGCCACTCAACATTAAAAATAAGGATTACTAAATTTCTAATTTAAAATTTGGAAATAAAAATTTACGTTTGATACAGGAAATTAAAGGCCATCTGAAGAAATCACAGGATGCAGCAAACAGAGGAGGGGAAAAAAAAAAAAGTGATTTATGATCAAGCTTGTCCAAGACTAAGTTAAATATAGAAACATGTTCTGATGTTTTCAACAGGGGTCTATAATATATTAGAGATTCTTTTTTCAAAAAATAATGTGCTGAAAACTCTATATGCTTCCCAAATATAAGGAGAAAAGTATTAACCCTTGGAACCCCCCCGGAAAAAAAAAAAAAAAAAAAGATATCTAAAGATCAGATATTTTTTTTTTATTTTTCGGTGTCAAACTTTCATCATATTAGGTAAATACACTTAATTTCAGTACTTAGAATTCTTCTTAATTAGGAACTTTTTCTGATGTCACAAATCATGGTCACTTTACTTTAAATTGATCATAAAGGCATTTTTTTTTCTAAACACAAAAAAACTAGCATCCATCCATTTTCTGAACACCCTTGTCCCTCAGTGGGGTCGGGAGGGGTGCTGGTGCCTATCTCCAGCTAACGTTCCGGGCGAGAGGCGGGGTACACCCTGGACAGGTCGCCAGTCTGTCGCAGGGCAACACAGAGACACACAACCATGCGCACACACACTCACACCTAGGGGCAATTTTAGACAGACCAATTAACCTAACAGTCATGTTTTTTGGACTGTGGGAGGAAACCAGAGTACCCGGAGAAAACCCACGCATGCACAGGGAGAACATGCAAACTCCATGCAGAAAGACCGGGGCCGGGAATCGAACCCAGAACCTTCTTGCTGCATGGCAACAGCTCTACCAACTGCGCCACTGTGCAGCCCAAAAAAAAAACTAGCAAATTCTTAAAATTAATTCCTTTGAAAGGTCATGTGTGAAGGACAGCTATCTAAATAAATAAACCCCATGTGAAATGTGCATATTTATAGGACAGTCAAAAAATATATATTAATAATAAACTAATTTATAAATGTAAGACAATGTTGCTGATGCTGTGCATGTTGAAAATCCTGGATAGGCACAAAATATGTAGCCTAAAGGTAAACATGTTTCTATAAACTGAATGCTTGTCATTTCAAAGTGTCTAAATCTACAAAAAAAAAAAAAAAAAAAAAAAAAAAAAAAAAACCTAAAATCCTTTTAGTTTAATTGTTTGATAAGCTTTCAAATAAGTTTATCAAGAGAGAGAACACTTTAGGAAAGAGCCAAAGCAAAAACAAAAAACATGGACGTTGATAAAATGCCTGGGCTTATTTATTTTTTTTTCCTCATCCAATATTTGCTCTTCATGTTATGCATCAAATATTTTGTCATCAGTAATAATTCCCTGCTAACCAAAAGCTTTTTGTTTACTGATACTCCCATCTGCACATCAAATCCTCAACGAGTCCATCACAGAAACACCCAATTGATTTGTCTGTTTGTTTTACTTTCCCAAACTGTTTACAGCATTTTTCACTCTGAAAAAGGGACATGCATTGAGGAACATAGCAATGAGTATCCAATTCATCACTCTCTGCATGACTCGCCAGGGCCAGTTTAATTTATTTTCACTTTCCCACTTTGAAAACTGTTGGCTCAGGCTATTCTAACATATTCATAAATCTTCCAAGATAGGCTCATGGCTCTTCCAAGATAGGCTCTTGAGGAGACTGGAAAAAGAGAAAAGAGAAAAGCAGGCGTCGGAGATTGAAAGAGGCAAATTAGTTTGCTTTTGTTTTGGTGCTAATTTATGACAGCCACACTGGGGATGATAGGGTCCTCACAGGGTAATGGCTTGTGGAGGTTCTGGGGCCTTTTATCTTTCCGTGGTGGAGCTAATATATGTAACCAATTTGCAAATAATCACCTCCAGTACTCAGTTTGTCTGTTGCTTCTGGAAAAAAAAAGTAAAGAAATATGTTTTAATATTCTGATTTAAAATACCTCAATTTCAAAAGTAACAGCTAAAATGTATTTCCCTACAAATGCTACAAACATACACCTCAGGGGTCAGGAAAATATAAAAATTAAACTCCTTTTGTTTTTAATCCCTAAAAAAATAAATAAAAAAATAAAAAAATAGGCTTTTACAAAGAGTTTTACAAGCCCATGAAAATCCCGACCATTTAACCGTGTGCTAATACCCTCTCTCAACTCATTCTCAGTCCTCGATAAGCTATTTTTACTTGTAGGTCTCAGTGGAGACTGAAAGTGAGAATCCAGCCAAATGCAATATCATCAGGTTTCTAAGCTTTAGCCTGGAGAAAGGACAAACACATAAAGAACAAATTAATGCGGGAGACTAAAAGTTTATCTAATTCCCAACAGCTGTAAAGCTAAATTGTGCAGATCTTTCATGTGGATCAAACGAAGCAGAATAAACAAGCTAGAAAAAAACAAAACAAAACAGAATACAATCATCTACATGATTAATTCAAGGAAATTGGTTGCTATCCATTTAAGTTAAATATGTGGGGAAGTTTTGGACTTGCAAAATAATTAATGAACAATGGAATTTTAAACCATATAACATCCCAGACAACAAGGACAACATGACTCCAAAATGGCATTACATACTGAACATCCAAAACTGTGAAAATATGCATTAGTAGGATTTACAGGAACTTGCAAAAGTATTCACACCCCTTGAACTGTTCTGAATTTTGTCATATTGCAACCATAAAATTTTGTCAGTGTTATATTAATTTCATGTAATTGTATGTAATTTTTTTTATGACGTAATACATCAAGAGAAATTGGTATATAATTGTGAAATGGAAGGAAAATGCTACATTACTTTACATTATTATCTGTAAAAAAAATCAGGTCAGATTGGATGGTGTGTTACTTAACAGCAAGCTTCAAACTTCAAGCCTAACCACAGTTTCTCTGTTGGATTTTGGTCTGAATTTGAGTTATTTCAATACACTAAGCTTTGATCGAAAACGCTTCATTTTAGCTCAGCATATGTTTGGGTTCAGTGTTCTGACAAGAGATAAACCCTGATTACAAATCTTAGACTCTTCTAGGTTTCTTCTTATTGCCCTGTATTTATTTCAATCAGTCCTATAAACTCTGAACTTCTCCGTTCTTGCAAAAGAAAATCATCACCAAGACATTTTACGGCAACCATCATGTGTCACCATGGGGGTTGTTTGTTCCTGGTAATTTGGAGTGCTGGGTTTCCTCTTCACAGCATTTTGCCCCCATTTGACCAAAGCATTTTCTTACGCATGTATTCTGTGTCTCCCATATGGTTTGTGGTAACCCTTAAATTGGACTCTTTTATGGCTTTCTTTCAGCAATGGCTTTCTTCTTGCCGCTCTTTCATAAAAGAAAGATTTGTGGAGTGCATGACTAACAGATTCTCCTAGCTGAGCTGTTGATCTTTGCAGCTCCCCCAGACTTCCCACAAGCCTCTTGACTGCTCAGCTAGCCTCTCTGATTAATGCTTTCCTTCCCCAACAGATCAGCTTAGGTGGACGGCTAGGTCTTGGAGTGTTTGCAATTCTGGTGAACAGTTTCGTTTACCAAGTGATGGATTGCACAGTACTTTGTGAGATGTTCAAAACCACAAACTTCTTCTTTAAAAAAAACCCTGATAAATACCTTATGAACTGACCTGTCTGTTGTCTTCCTTAGTGTTCACAATGCTGTTTGTTTATTAATGTGTTGTTTAGAAAGGTCTTACTCTAACATCTGCTTTTGTACCTAGATTAAATTACATAGATATAGATTATTCTTACTAATTATGTTTTCTCTGGAGGCAATTAGCTGCACTGTATTATATTGAGGAGGAATGATAATAAACGGGGGTTTAGTACTATGCATGCTAGAGTTTTTGGAAAACCCTATATCATATTTCTTCCATTTCACTATGTGCCACTTTGTGTTGATCCTTCATAAAAACAAAAATAAATTTAAAAAAATCTAACAAATGGAAGCTTGTGGTTAGAAGATGAAGAAATATGACAAAAGTATGGGGACAGTAGATATTTTCCAAGCTTTAATGCATTAATAGATAAAATATTGCTAAATCTTACAACAGTGTTTGTGACGCTGTCAAGGACAAAAAAATGGGAGTAGGGAGATGAGTGATAAATAGTGGTAAATAGCACAAGGAATATTTGCCAAACATTTTACATACCAAAGCCATGTGACCAAGGAGCAATATCTGATTTTAGGCTATGTGGCTGTTCACTTGATGCCGGAAACCACTACAAAATTCTAAACTAAATCTAGTGCGGTAAAGTGGAATATATGTTTTTACTGAGCAGTATGTGTATTTTTTGCTTTTATTGTGGTGTCAAAGTTTAGCATGTATTTTCACTGTTTGCAGTGTATTTAATTATGGTGACAGCGTTGTTTAGGGCACATTTTCCTAGACAAATTTCCCCTATGGGTGGAACAAAGTATACATTTATCATCTGCACCTATCTACGTAAAAGCAAACAGAATATCTAGGTAGCGTCAGATTCACTGTGTTATCTGCGTCTCGCAGTACCACCAACTCACAAAAACAAAACCACAGGAGTGAGAACAAAGGAAACACTTTCTCCTTTCATAAAACTTGTGTATGTGGGAGAGAGCATAGTCAAATATCTAAGGCAACCACATTCAGAAAGTTGCTTATTTCTTGCCTTTTAATTCAAAGTCCTGTCTGTGGTATTTCCACACCAAATTCCATCACAGTGAGGATAGAAAAGCTTGATCATAGTGAGCATTACAGGAAATACTTCACAGCATAGTTCTAGAGTCTTATGTGGGTATATCAGTGAACAAACTGCAGCAAAAAAGATAATAAAAAAAATATATATAATGACAATAATAATAAATCAAACCAGCAAAGGGAAACACCATGATTAAATGTTTAATTACTGGAACAAATCTAGGGGTGTTTTCTATTACTGCATCCTTGTTGCAACTCATGTGATTTTAACATACCAATAAGATCCTCCTATATAACTGAGCAATTAAAAAGACTAGATTTATTATATTTCAAGTTTTCATTTTTTGCAATTCATAAAGAATGTGCATCAGTGTTAAACTGAAAAAAAAAAACAATTAAATTATGTGAATTAAAGTAACAAGAGAATGCTGCTGCAAAAGCTTTAAGCAGATAAAATAGTCTGAGATGTGTCACCATGGAAACTTCATGTGATTATGATTAAAAGTGTGGCTCTAAGCACTGACAAGAAAAAATGCATCAGTACCTGATTCAGCACACCCAAATGGCCAAAATACTTTTGTGTCTGCCAACTTTAAGTCAGAGTGTGGTCTATACATCAAGCAACCGACTGGTTGGAACGCAGCCTGTTCTCACTTCCTGTTTTGCAGTCTCTCACCAGTGTAAGCGGAGGAGCTCGACTGCTGTGCAAAAGGCTTAAAAATCTTAAATCAGTCAGGAAACTGTCAAACTTGGTCTAAAAAGCATCTATGAATCTCATAGTCTCATTTCTTAGCAAAGTGCTGGAGGCAAAAACCAACATCAGGGTGAAAAGAATCAGAAACTCTCCTCAGTCAGAGTGGCAAGTTTTCACTCTGGTTGTCATAGACTTAAATGGTAGGAGAAGAGAAGCAAAGAAAACAAAAACAAGAGAATAGAGAAGAAAGGGAAGAAATATAATGATCAGTCACAACGGAACTTATTAGGGACTAACCGTGCCTCGAGGATTCCTCAAGCAGAAAAAGAAAACTGCATAAAATAAATATTATTCTTCAATAGCTGTTTCATAAAGTTGAATGCAAAAGGAGACTTTTTTTTCCCTTACTATTAACCTGAACAATGAGGTCAAACAAGCATATTTTTAAAGACCAGAATGGTTATGAATAAAACAAGGACATTGGTTATGAATATTAAGGTCATTTAATTTCATTATTTACTCTAACCTGCAAATTTCAGTAGCCTTTTACTGCATATTTCAGCAGCACTCCTAACCAAACTCATACTGTGATGCTTTCTGGTGAACATTTTAGGGAGGAGTGGGACAAATTTGAACATTTAGTTCTGCAGTGCAAAACCGCTTTTTAAAATTATAATAACTATCATAGTAACTCCACACAAATCTGTTAAAGAATGAATGTGGATAGATGAGAGCATAGAGGTCAGAGGACAAGGTAGCAATTTTATAGCTCGATTAGATCTTTTCAGAAATTGAAAAAGGTAACATGTTTCAAGTAGATTAGTTAAAATATATATTTTATTGAAATAAAAAGTAGCTGAAGACCTCTGTCTGAATTTTAAATTTGTCCCACAGTTAAGGACTTGTAATTAATCATTTGGGGATGATCAATTCTATACATCATCGGTGAGCGGCCCTAAACAGTTAAATATGTTGTCTTGTATTATCAGACAGTAAGTAAATCCTCAACGGTGCAGACAGTGTCTCTATAGTAAGACATTAATTAATGCTATTATTGGGTTCATTGTGGTAATTTCTGAGTAGCATTAGCATTGATTCAGTAGCACTGGGACTGGAACAGATTTGAATATGACTTTGCAGAATTGCGTCACTCATCCCACAAAATATTTTGACATGGTTAAAAAATAAAAATAAAAAAAATCCATTCCTTCCTGGCTTAGCAAGTGATCAATATAAGTATGCTGCAGTGAGAAATGTGTAAGAAGGACATTTTTGATTTGTGTTTACAACATATTTCCTCTGTATTGAAATTAAAAGGCAGATATCCAATGTTGCAATAGCAGTATTAGAAGCTGTTAGTTTTAAGAGCTCATGTTCATGCATGAAAGATTTGACTATGCCAAGCCATAAGTTGAAACAAATGCATGCATTTGGTAGGTAACAAATACATTTTCACTATATGAAGTGAACTTTTTTTATATAATAAGTGCAATTATTAAATATCAAAACATAGAACATAATTTTGGTGCTATAAATATGGGTATATTCAGTGGATGTTTCTTAATCTTTCTCCATGTTTCCCTCTTCTCATCATTACTGTTTTCTTTTTACTGCTACTGTAATATATATATATATATATAAAACATATTTGGCAAATATGACACATTTAGTCATCCATATAAAAACACATTTTCACATTAGAAATTGCTGCTGGTGATCTGTGATCATCCACACTGGCCAGATGCGGCTCCTCCCTACAGTTTAAATGCCAAAAGTTAGCATTTTAGCTAATTGTCTGGTAAAAGGTCAATAGGCATTTGTAAATGAGACACATGGCGGGTGTTCATTAGAAGTGCTGAGAGCTGCTAGAGCTTATTAGAGTAGCACAGGGCCCAGCCATTTCCGTCTCTCTCAAGGGAAAGTCTATAAAGTCCATTTATGCTCTGTAGTCAAAGAGGACAATGCTGTCAAAGCTGTTATTTCTTGGCATTGGCTATAAAGACCAGTCAAAGGCCACAATAAACCTGTTAGTGTTTTCGCATGAATGAAATGTAGTCAAGATGGGGCCACAGTGAAGTCCAGAGGTAGTTCCAAATTTTTAAGTATTATCTTATTTTCTTTTTTTTTTTTTAAAGCTTACTTTGTTCAGTGCAAAACATTAAAACACTATCCTGTCAATGTATCTTTTGAATGGAACAATTGACTTTTTTATCTTGAGCCAATTTCTTCTCTGCTATTCATCAGTTTAAGTGAAGGCAGTGAAAAGAGTCTCAGTAAATGTAACATTGGACCCAATGTTTTCAAGAATGCTTTGTGCGATATAAAAGAAGGCACTTGTTTGGTCTGCTGAATAAATGTTGTATTGATTCTGGTGATAGGAGAAGCAAATGTGACCCATTATCTTAGCTGTTTTTAACATGTAGCTCAACATAAGAGAACACACATCCTGACTTTCACTTAAAATCAAAAAAGTGCAAAATAAATACTCTGGATGTTTAAAAATATTTGTGAACTAGCAAAGCTATTATTTCCTCCTGAATCAATTCATCTAAAACATTTTACTTGCATTAAATGCTAACTCTCTCTTTATTTGTAGAGAACCTGTACATGTTATCTCATTAGATCAGAATCCTTGTGAATTGTAGAACTTTTTTATAGAAATGTCAACATTTATTATATTTATCACCACAAAGAGTGTTTATGCCTGACACAGTTGAGATCACTTTTCTTTCCACAATCTAGATTTGAATTCATGGTGTTACATAAAGGGGCAAAATGGAATTAGAAATTGAATTAAAATTTTTTATAATGTTGATGCAATTAACAAATATCTAAACATTTATCAATCTTATTATTTGTGGTGCTGTGATTGTATGCTACTGAATGTAGCTCAAGCCCCTCAGACAAAAATAATGCTGCTAATGACAAAATGTATATATTATCAAAAAAGCCTGTCTTAGTACACCAGTTACATGTACTTCAAATGTACTTCTAAGTAGCTCCAATTAGTTCACTTTATTCATGT
>NW_015113383.1:304825-328184 GCF_001443285.1 Poecilia latipinna
AAAAAAACTAGAAGTCACAATTCCAGCCACAACAATAACCAGTGCTAAATGTATAGCTTCAAATCATAAAGTAGACTTAGCAGTTTGATCAAAGGACATGCCAACATTAATGCCAACGTGAGAAGCGTAAGGTGATTTTAATGACTGGAAGTAATTAGAAATCTATTTGGCAGCAAAAACCCTAAAAGCTCTTCAGTGTTTATATACCTCTTCATCGTTGGCGTGAAGTGTATTACTTTGAAGAGCACTATTATCGTTCAGCAAGTTACACCACCAGCTGTCTTTGTAATTAATGACAGGAATAATTGCTCTTAAAAACGCATTTTAAGGAAATCTCTTATCGTTTATCCTTGCATCTCAGTAACAAGAAGAGTTTGGCTCCAAGAAGAAAATATTTAGCTGGAAACCAACTCATAAAGCTTTTTCTTTCTGTTACGTGTATTATCACAGAGAATAAAAAAAAAGAAAAAAGAAAAAACAGCTTTCCTTACTCTGTCATCTGTTATTTGGGTGCCAACAATTCTTCATGCTAATAGATTTGATGCTTGACAATAAAGGGTTCTCTTCTTTTTCTTTTTCATTTTTCTGAAAAAACATAGGACCTAAAAGTGTTTCTTTGACAAACCGCATTGGAGTAGAACTAGGAGGTGTGTGGATTAAAGAGAAGTCTCTGTGATTCTAGGACTGGTGTTAATATGTATGTAAACTTAACTACAAAAATGGATCAATCATTGTTGTTAAAAACTGTCATTGTTTTCCCTCTAAGTGTCTATCACTGCATGTGATTCTTTTTCTTGTGATTTCTATTCTGATTGTGTCAGTGTTAAAAAGGGACAGCGTTATGTAAAATCCGCTTTTTTGAGCTTTACATCATCATCTCTTCATTATTCTAAAATATGGCACTAGGCAAAATAACATTATGCTGTCCCTTTAAAACACAAGTTTCATCGAGAAGAACATACAAATGAGTAAAAGTTGCTGCTTAAATTCTGCTACAGCCAGTGAGCCGAATGCAAATGATTTACTTTCCAACTTAGACAATCTTTGACACTGACTTACATAATATGTTCACTGGATAAACTCCTACAAATCAGAATGTGGCTCAGAATTAATAGGACAGGCAATGTTTTACACTGATTGCATGCACCACACCTTTATAAGGAGTTTCAGCTCTGAAACCGAAGGAACTGTTTTGCATTTAGGCCCGTCTTTGATCAGCGCTTTAAGGAAGACTTAGGAACACAATCACATTAGAACATGAGCAGACATCTATAACCAGAAAATTGTACTGCAATCGCCCAGAGGGGATTCGGGAGCAAATCTATTCCAAACCCAGTGCCAATTAAAAAGTGCATTGACATTCAATTCTTCAGCAACCACAAACCATTTTCCTACTTCATGTGCAACTACAGATCTCCTTTAATTTTAACAGGCTGCTGCCCTCTGATGTCCAACATCCTTGGAAAGCATGGGGCTGTATTTGATTTGTTTACCTTGCAGATGAAGCTTGCTCTCAGGGCTCTGCAGGAGGATCGAGCTAACCGAATCCAAATTGTCATAGCTGCTGCATCCCAGCGGCCCTGTCCGTGTCTCTGTCACCTGCAAGAGAATTAGGAGTTTAATGAAAGCCACATTACAAGGAAATGTAGGTGTAAGTGTCTGCCTGTATATTACACCCAATGAGTAGAACTGCTTTCATCTTAAGCAGACATGCTGTCATCAGGTTATGTAGCATTTTTCTCACTTCCCTCTATGTTGCAGCAACGCATTTCAAGTCAAAAAAAGAAACAATCACAAGACTACCCAGCTATTAACAATGTCAGCTCTTTATTATTGCCGTCAGCGAATAACATAACAGTTATGAGATGTCTTTTCTTTTTGAGAGCCTTTCATACATGCTAATTACACTGCATTCATACAAGTAAATTTGTACCCCATGGCCTGCACACAAAGGAGTTTTGATTGTGCAGTTTTACCATGTAGTTTTAAGCTTCAATAACCAAAGCAATTCTTTTTAAACCACTCCTAATGTTATGCTTTCACCGAGTCATTTCTAAAGATCAGTCTCAATTGCAAATTTAAGTAACAGCTGATTTACACATAACATTCTTAATTCAGATGGCAAAAATTTTAAAGCAATTTGTCAATTGATATGATGTTGCTGTGGCCTAAAACGCAAAAACCAGGGTGGCAAAACAACCAATAAAACAGCAGCAAACTGCCAAAAACTGCTAATATTTAGCATTGGTGATTTGTACTTGAATGGTATCCATTTTTTAGATTGACAAAATTAATGAAAAAGATAAAAATACTTGAGAAAATAAATAGACAGGGAGAGACAACAGTAGACCCAGAAAATACCTTTAACATATTACTGACACATGCATTCTGAATCAGAATATATTTGTGTTGTAATAAGAAGTCATACTTCATGGAAATCAAGGTCACTTTCCAAAGAAAGTAAAAACAATAACACACATCAAGAAACACCATATGTATCAGACATTAACTTTGGTGTAGTCAGTCCCTTGTGATGCACAAAGGCCTGCATTAAAATGATTAAACTCGATGCATCACAAGCCGAGCCCCCACTTCCCTTTATAAGTGTATGAAAATATAAAACATATCTGATGTGCTACTTATAGATAAGATTTTTGGATAGTGGTACCCACAAAACTGCACTGCCCTGCACATGAAGCCATACAGTCAGACTGAAGAAGAAAAGTGACTGATGTTTGGTCTGTTATTTAATGTAATGCTTGTGTTCATAACTTAATATCTGAAAACAGTTGGTTGCCAGGACTCAAAATGATGCTGATGAGGGTAGGCACAATGAATCAAACATTGCATATGCATAAGTGGAAGCCCCAAATAATGAACTAGAAAAAGCTAAAACTACTCTAATGTAAAAGCTATGATCATGTGTATGTTTAACTTTGACCCTTTTTATCAGCATGGGGCATGTAGTCACAATGGCCACTTTGGATAAAAAGAAGAAATTATGTTAGCATGAAAAAGAACAGACAAGGATAAAATATTGTATTTTTTTTTTCCAATTATGATGGTGTTTTATTATGTTTGCCTTTACATAAAACATTAGTATAACTATTAGGCTAATAATAACTTTTCAATACTTTTAGAAATATCAGAAATATACAGCTATTTATTATTTAAAAGTGTTGATGGCTGAGTTGCAGTCATCGGAGATTCCTTTATTTTTATAACATCCATCAAAGTAGACCAGAAAAACCAAGTTTATCTTCACCATCATCACAACATTTGACCTCAGTAACTTTAGCAAGCAGCTCTACACTGTATGTGTGTGTGAGAGAGAAAAGCAAGAGACAAAAAGGAAGAGAGAGGGAAAAAGAGAGAGGGGCGGGGGAGAGAGAGAGAGAAAGAGAGAGACTGAAGTGGGATGCCATTTTTTCTGCCTTTATTGCTGATACTGTACCAGATGGTGGGCTGACAAGCAAGAAATTAGACAGATGTATATCTTACCCTTGGCATCAGGCGATCAGGAGGAGGGATTGACGAGGAGGTGTGGATGCAGTTGACAGACAGGGCCAAAACTCTCTCGGAGTAATATATAATTATAGTATTCAATCCATTTGGTCTCGCATAAATCCCTCAGCATTTTTTTTACTTATCCTTTTCCACACGAAACAGCAGAAATAAAGAAACTCGACATTTCACTTGATCACTTGCGATTTATGAAGAACAACTAAATGCAGGGTAAAGGAAACACCACTAAACTCGGACTGGTGAGGATAGCTGCATTAATGCAATATAATATTTACGGTCATGTTGGATAAAAAATTAAAAGCTGGATCTTTAATGAAAAGCGGTAGCATGTGGCTAAAATATTCTTAAAACATAAATAAGTGTTGTCTGGTGCAACAGAGATATCGATAAGATCAAGAATGACGTCAAAGTCTGTTTCTTACCGTTTCGTACAGAAGCTTTTGGTTTGATTATTTGTAAAGAATATTGCTGCAATGTTCTACTTCCTGGACTTCTCTGCTATAATTACTCTAAAATTATACTGTCTGAACACTTAGAGACCAGCGAAAGGATTCACATCACTGCAACTTCAAAGTCTCTGCACTGGCTCTGCATTCGTTTTGGAAGTGATTTTCAGATTCCTTCAAAGAATTATCTAATAATCAATAGGCTTAGTTCAAACTTACTGTAGCTTAATTTAGTTGTCTCATTGTCTTTTTTTATTCCACTTCCCTGGTTTGACTTTAAGTAGAACTTGAATTCCTGAAACGTTGGGCATTATCTAACGTTGAATGAAATGGAAAAACAAAATATTTTTAAATCACAAGGGTAAATTTGTTTTCATATCAAAACCTAGAAAATATAACTAATGTTTGAACTGTGAAACTTTACGATTTTATGAGTGAAACGATATCATCTCAGATTGAATGTTTCTTCCAAGTTGGGTCAGAGGCAAATGGCTGGAAAAGTATAAAAGGATTCATCTGTGAGAGCAAATCAACTTGCAACTAATTAAGTTAACTCATATCAGGTATGCAGGAGAGTGTATTAACTAGCTAATGCATTTTGTTACTAGTTACATACAGTTCTACTGAGTGAAGTTCACTCAGTGGACAGCAACTACAGAGAAATGTCTTTGAAAATTTCCATTTTAAATTAAGCACAGACAAAGCCATCTTTACGGATTAAAGACTAGTGGTTGTAATCTGAATGACCATAGAAGAACAGTGTGTGGCACTTGTGTTTTCCTTCCCTAGCACACGCTGTGCAGTGCATCAGATTATGAAAATGGAGTTAAATGCAATAAAAATAAAAGGAACAATCAAAGGACTGAAGTGGGCCGAGTGGGACTTAAAGGATTTGGATTATTGAGCAGAACACAACAGTGGAATCCCACCAGGCTGGGGATGTATCACAGCACACAGTCAAAAATCACAGTTCTGGAACGTTCCCTTTAATTGTCATCTGCCATCAGGACTACAATCTAACTGGGTAAATAAAAGATAATGCACATGAGATCTAAAGTTTTCTTCAATATATTCAACTGCCTTTTTCCCAAAAGCCCACAATGTTTGAAAACTTTCTTCATTTATGTAAACTTTTCAGTCATAGAAAAAAAACAAGATATTCAAATCTAAATATAGACATTAAGTGCCTCTGGGCACTTGGTGTCTATATTTGTATGGAAAAGAGAAAATAGATTACTCTGCTTACATCTCTGACTATGTATCCCATATGGGCTATTGTTTCTGCTGTGTTAGTTCATCAATTTGACCTCTAGTCCAATTACCAGTTGCATCCCTACATCTCACAATGCAGAAATTGTAAATATCAGAAAGTTACAGCAGAAATGAACAAATTATACTTTATGAGAAATTAGCCTGATTGACCAAATCTGTTTATCCACATAGGAAGTAATGAATAGCACATCATTTCTACATTACATCTTCTACTACATTTCATAAAAAAACAAACAAACAAAAAAAAAAAACATGCTAATAGACGTAGCCGCTATAAAAAGTTCAATTACAACTCTCTTTAGGATTTTTAGGATTTAAATGTAGAGATGTAAACTCAAAAAGTGACATGTGAATGCAATGGACGCCTAATGAGGCATGAACACAGAAACACAGAGCGGAATAAGTGATCTGATGTAGTACGGCATAGATATGGACTTACATTGTTCTGACACAGTAAGGAAACAAACATAGACCCCTGCACACTCTCTCTCTCTCTCTCTCTCTCTATATATATATATATATATATATATATATATATATATATATATATATAAGAGAAGGAGTGAGGGAAAGAACTTTTCTAACTTATTTTATTAGATATCACCCTTACCCTTGGCTGAATATGTACTGAATGCTTCAGTGTGCAAAGACAAACAAACCAAACTAATTACAGCAGTATGCAAAAAAAACTCATTATTTTTGCAAGAACACATGTGCTTGTCATGGAAGTGGTAACTTCTTACTTGTGTTTTTAAAAATATCCTTCACAGGATGTGTTCTCTGAAACCAAACCTCACAAGAGACTTTGTGTCTAAGTTGCAATTATACTTGAAAGACCCATAAGGATGAAAAAAAAACCCTGATTTGTTATTGTACAATAACAAAGACAAGGAATGAAGGCAATGAGATAGATGAGTGGGCCTGGGACGAATACCATAAGGTTCAACTGTCTCCATTACACATCTCCTCTGCTGTGCCTCTCCTAATCTGCCCGTCACCTGCCATTTTCTTAATGACTTGCTATTTATGGCAACATAGAAAATGAAAAGGCTTGCTCTTCAGTAGTTCTCCTATCCTGGTCGTGGAAAATCTCTGAGGACATTTTTTCTCTTCAATAATTCATAAATAGTGCATTTGGCGCCGGTGTTCCCGTCAGTCTCACAAGGAGATGGCGCTGTAGGGATGTAGAGGTAATGAAGATACATTTTATGTAAATCAGATTTTTACAAAGTTGTTACAAAAAATAACTTTCTTATTACAACTGTGGCACATTCAAGTTTTAAAGCTAAAACAGCTCTGCGCATTAAATATATTTAGATTGTTTTTACTACATACAAATTGCAAATAAGATGCTTTAAACTTCGTAACTGTTTTTTTTTTTTAGGAATCTGGGTCATACTGCGTACATGTTATATATTTCACCTTGCGTGAGATTCACTAGACTGGAGCATGAAATAAGAGATAAGATCATTGGCTGTGGTTGGCACACCACTACCATCCACAGCACTGCAGCATCATCAGGAAGTATGCATATTGATTGCTAGTGTAAATCGGTCACTGTACGTATAGGTGACCTTGTGGTGGTTGCAGCAAGCATATCCTCCACTCGTGTGGGGAAAGCACACCTATTTACTATCACACATCATGCATGAACGGAAACAACCTCACGCAGTCAGCCGCACACTCGCATACATGCTGACATGGTCATGAAAGCACGCAGGCTCACGTGGACAAACAGTCCAGTTAATTCCTCATCATACTTTTT
This sequence comes from Poecilia latipinna, assembly GCF_001443285.1. Classification (NCBI taxonomy): domain Eukaryota; kingdom Metazoa; phylum Chordata; class Actinopteri; order Cyprinodontiformes; family Poeciliidae; genus Poecilia; species Poecilia latipinna. The sequence goes on from NW_015113383.1 coordinate 311,834, forward strand.
CCGGCATCATCAGACATTCCTGCAGAAAAACACTCAGTCGTAAAATTGACATTTTCTTTCCATTACAACACTTCATTGAGTATCTTATTTCATTCCTAAATGACCCGACCCGCTGGAGTCCTGGCTTGAAGCATTCGAGTTCAGCCGCACAGAGACAACAACCGCATGTCATTTATTTCTATCAGCAAGGGATGGTATTGTTCACAGCAGGAGAAGCTGAACCTTTCTACATACACAAAAATGTGCCAAAATGAACAGAAAAATGTGTTTGGACTTTTCTTTAGTAGGAGTTGAAATACAATATTTAAAGCACTATATTGCATATCAATATGACCACTGTGCCAAAAGAGTTCTGTGATTTATTTATTTTTCTGTTTAGTAAAAGAGACTTTGCATATTTTACAGAAATCATTCTCACCCCACGTCTATCCCGTCCTATCTCTTTACACAGTAACCCCAGGCCAGTTTGAAAGCTGCTTGTTTGTTTGAGTGCATGCAAGTTTGTGTGCATTAAAAAAAACACAGCAGACAAGGGCACAATCAAAGTGAAAAATATCATTTGTTTCCTTTCATAATAATATAAATATTATATAATGTGGATAGTCTGTAGGAAACATTTTGAGTCTGAAATACTTGATTCATTAAGGTTGCTAATGTGCACAGAATCACTCATCAAGTCAGTCCATTTATAGGAGAGCATCTGGATGTTATTAGGGAGGACAGAATTTTTAGATAGCAGCCCACTTCTGCTGAAATCACATCTCAAACTTAGCACCGTGGACATTACTGGTCATTATATAATTTTATTCAATAATAAAATAAGTACTCCTCAGTCATCAATTTTTATATCAGAACTTGAAAATGTTATATAATGAGTTTTCATCATTTTAACTGCTGCAGCTTGCACAGTATGCTAAACCTGTTGGATACCAATAACAAACGGATAACTGTTTGTATATCTCTTTGATAAAACAAAATATGGTGCTTGTAAATGAGGACAATTATTACGAGAGTCGGCACAGTTGCCTGATGTCCTCAAAGACTGATTGTTGCATACCCCGCTGTCTGTCCTGATGTTCACATAGTTGTTTGCTGCCTCATTAGTAGTCAAATAACAACACAATTAGTCATCTAACCTGGCAGTCATTTTATTTGACAATACATTATTTAGATTTTGCTATGTATGAATCCTATTTGAATCACGTGCTTCAACAATAGCATTTTGACTCATCTTTAACCTTTATTTTGTTTGGGATTGAAAACTTGTCGTCTTCACTTGAACACTAAATTTTGACTGACCTCGTAATATACAACCGTCATCTAAACACGCACAATTTCTGTATTCAAATTATTTTTTTATTGCGCTGAGGTAATATCTTAATCTTAAGGGTTGAGTTCTTATTAGCTGTAAGTGGAACATTGTCAAACTTTACAAAAATAAAGGCTTGAAAACATTGGCTCAAATGTGATCTATTTAATGTGTTTAATGTTTTTCACTTAGTAAAATGAGCCGCTAATATAAACAAATTTTGCAATAAGAAAATAGCAATCTAAGTATTAGTTGTATTAGAACATATGACAAAATAACCACTTGAAAAGGGTCAATGCTGATGTTTTGAACATTTTTAAATATGAGTTTGACCATATTTGAAAATAACACATCGAAATCACTTTGGACTTGTTTTGATTTTTAGACTTTGTAATGAAGCAACTGTACTGTCGAAATTGTTCTGTAAATATGCGTAGTACCAGATATTTTTATACTAATAAGTGTACCATTATGGATGGATGGTTGGATGATTTTGGTCACAATAATCAGCACTATTATTATTATTATTATTATTATTATTATTACAATAAGGGAATATTTATAAAAAAAAAAATAAAAAAAAATAAAAAAAAATCATGCAGGAGTAGAGTAGAAGTGGGGGGTGAAAGCGAGTCCTGAATTGACTTGATAAACCAGTTTCATCATATATTATATTATATTGTATTGTATTATGTTATACAGCTAAAAGCAGGTCTGATCTTTAGTCAGACCAGCTCAGTAGAAAGACCTAATTGTTTTGACCCGACTTGTTTGGTTACTAGACTACCACATGTTGCTACAAACAACCCCAGCATATTGTCCAGTATTAACTGTGCTCATAAGGTTACCCATGCATTATAGTGAACAAAAATGCCCACAAACAGCACAGACTGCCTTTTGAACTGTTGGCTAATAACAAGCCAGATGGTCCTTCTCCCATGTTAATTTGACATAATTGCTGGTTTCTAAACTGGCCTCAGGTCTAAAATTAATATTCATTGTAGATGTATTTTATAAAAGAAAGCCAACATATTTCAGTACAAGTTACCAGCATGAGCAATAGTGAGTAAAAAAATGTAAAAAATGTTTTTGAATTGTAGTTTTTATCATTTAAACCTTAAAACCCATCTGAACTACTAGTAGATCTGCCCTCAACTAACTTATTTGGAGACAGAAAATGTCTGAAACATTTTTGCAGTATTGACCAATAGGCTTTTTTTATTTATTTTTCCTTTTCGACTGATTGGACGTTTGCTCTCCAAAGCAGGTTTCACCGACATACCAAATCAATAGTGAAGGAGAAAAGGCCTTGTTCTCTGTGTTTATAGATCCGTGCTTTCTGATGGACTCTGCCTCCTCTGTACATTCTGATCATTGTCTGTCTGTTGCCAACGTGACTGGTGGGATGGTGTGGCCTTTGTTACGGTTCACTTATACTATTTCAGTCTTCAGGTATTTGTTGTGTTCTACATTCCAGATGTATTTCAGCATAATGATGCTGAATTAATTCATAAAGAGACGATTTAATTTCACTGTATAAATTATTGCAAAAAGAACTGAAAAAGAATAAAATAATGGTTGGCGGATAATACTGTTATTACAGTACAACATAAATATTCCCTCAAAGGTACAGAGTTGCTTTATCTGTCGTCTTGGAGTTTACATGATGTTTCTACAGTCACATCTGCACACAGTCATGGACTTTTTTTACTTCCTTTGTTTGCTAGTGCACATTTTTCTGATATTCATGAAAAACCTTAGCAGAGCATTGTTTTCAACAAACATGAAGTTAAATTTGTTTAAAAAAAAGTCTATTGTTCTCTAAACTGATAAAAAAAAAATCAGTCAGAAGGTCGATGTTCTCTGTGGAGGCCTGGAGAGGTCTTCTGGGGTGCATCTAGAACAGAGCGTGACAAATGCCCTACATTTTTGAACAAGCACACAACTTGTGTGATAAGATTATTGTGGTTCATTCTCTTGATGGCAGTATAAGGATTAGGATACTAGATCCTGTGTGGCAAATCCTTGTTGCAGAACCAGTCACCTATCCCTGAGGTGGAACCCATAAACACCTTTTTACTTGTCATCATATAATTTGAAAGTCTGTCTATGCTGGTTTCAGGCCAGTGCACCAATAATGTCTAAATCAGGCTGGCAGCAATTGAAGCAATTGATTATTTCCCCCACGGTGATGGAACTTCAAGATAAATTCCCTTCTTTTACTGCTCAAACTGTAATAAAAAGGGTCTCACCATCCAATTAAAACAAACAATCCATGAGCTCTAAAGCTAAAATTACAGTGGCCTAATCAAACTATTTCGATGTAGAGATTGCTTTGTGTTGAGCTTATAGTTTACAAATAGAGACCATTCTGCAGTGGGATCTTATTGGAATAAGACTTACAACTCTGTAGAAGCACACACACCTCCAAATTGCAAATAAGATGGTTGACTAAACGGTTTCTTTCAGTACAGATATGATCTTGATGCAAAACTGTAGGAATTGGCTGGGAAGGTTGATGTGAAGAACTGCAGTGTCAAGACTGCTTTCACACTGGATATAGGTTTTCTTGATGTGCCATATCTCAAACATGTTTGAGTAGTCATGGAGGTCCTGGAGACCCATGTTTGAAAGATACCCATCTTAAAGCAAAACCAATGTTCTTTGCCGTTTTTACATGAACAGAAATGTTCCGTTATGTGTTTGAAAAAAAACACCTTTTTAAATCCTCTGGAGGATAAATATTCCCATGATAAGAACATAGAAAGGTTATCTCATACACCATTTACTAACTTTTCCCTTCACCTCTCACTGATGCATTTTAAGGTCTATTCTGAGCTCAGGCAAGGCCCCATTTCTTCACATATGCTACAGCTCCATCAGTTTTGATGAACAGGCACAGAGTCCACTCTGCTTTGCAGTGACATGTGCGTCAGTGCGTGTGCCGCATCGAGGCTCTGTCTTCCCAACACCACTTGCCTTGCTTTCCCTAGAAACTGACTCAGCAGCAGTCGCTGTCAGGTCTGCTTAATTTTGTCATGCTTGACTTCCTGCTACCTGAAGTCTCATCTGCCAAAGCCCCTTAATCCACTTGTCACTCAAAACAACAAAAAGCTGGAAAGGTGCTCCCTAAATGAAGACAGGGTTGTTAAGCTTTGGTGGGGTGAGCACTGCGTGTACTTGCAATTGTTGTGCAGGTGTGCAAGCACAGATATGTGACAACATTGGTGAGAGTTTTTTTTTTTCTTTTTTTTCTTTTTGCTTTTTTATAAACTTTTATTTGATTAAGTTGAGCCCAACATATTTATAAACAAGGTTTTATTATGTCCTCTATAGAGTTTTGCTGTGACCTTGAAAAACAGAATAATTCAATTTCTGTTAAAATTTTGGTTATAATTCAAATTTTTGCACAAAATATCATGTATTGGTGTAAAATCCAAAAAAAGTCTGCATAAATATCTATACATCTTATACATGTATGTTAGGGCTGAAATAATTAATCATACTAATCATGATGAATTGATTGAGAAAAACCATGAACAAATGTGGTCATTTATTATTCGTTAGCTGGAGAATACAAGCTCAAAGAACAAAAGATGTATGCATTTTGCATTGAACCCTCTGATGTGTAACTGGGTCCTTTTTGACCCGGTGAGGTCATCTTTTGCAATGTCTTTGTAATGAAAAGTTTTCATCACATCATATTCCAGGTATTCCTCAAGAAACATGTTACTGATATCATGTAATTCAAATTTTTAATTTACCTTTTATACATTTTAAGAAATAGCATGTTTTATGTTACTACCCCATTCTTCCGTGAGTGGAATAATGGGGTATTCATTTTCTATGGAATTTAATGGGAATCTTTGTTTCTTACCAACTGTGACTTTTGTGAACCAAACACACTGAGACCTAACTGTCACCAGTGAATAATATTTTACACAGCAAGAACTCTTACATATAAGTATTATCTTTATTTTTTATCTCACAAATGTGTTTGTGTGTCAATCATGAGTACTGTGACAGCATTATTTTCACAATTCAACAGATTAGCCTTCTTCAATCAAAGTTAGCCAACACTAGTTATCTAACCAACTAGCTAACATTACCACCTATACTTTATTGTGCATGTGTATTATTTGTGTGTGTGTCTCTGTGTGTGTCTGACACCCTGGATGAGAAAACCAAGAGAGAGAGAATGTGTTGAATGACATACAAAACCTGTTGATCAATGTGTTCAAGGTTCCTTCTTTTATCATCTCAATCAATAAAATAAAAATTCATAGCTATAGAAATAAATGCATAAATAAATGAGCTAGAAAAGTATAGAGTGCCTTCTCCAGGTCGGGGAGGATGTCCTGCCCCAAGTGGAGGAATTCAAGTATTTCAGGATCTTGTTCACCAATGAGGGAAAAATGGAGCAGGAGATTGACTGGTGGATTGGTGCAGCGTCTGCAGTGAAGCAGGCACTGTACCGAACTGTCATGGTGCAGAGAGAGCTGAGCCAAAAAGTGAAGCTCTTGATTTAGCGGTTGATCTAAGTTCCTACCCTCGTCTATGGTCATGAGCGTTGGGTCCGAAAGAACGACTTCACGGATACAAGTGGCCAAAATTAGTTTTCCTTGTAGGGTGTCTGGGCTCGCCCAGATAGGGTGAGAAGGTCAGATATCCAGTAGAGCCACTGCTCCTTCATGTCGAGAGGAGCCAGTTGAAGTGACTCGGCATCTGATACCTCCTGGAGGCCTCTCTGGTGAGGTGTTTAGGGCATGTCCCACCAGGAGGAGGCCTGGAGAAGACCTAGGATACGCTGACGGTGTTTCTCGGCTGGTCTAGGAATGCCATGGGTTCCCCCAGAGGAGCTGGAACAAGTGGCTGGGGGGAGCGAACTCTGAGCCTCCTTACTTAGGCTACCTACCTACCTACCTACCTACCTACCTACCTGGGTGGTTGGTTGGATCATACATACACTCACTTACGTGATACACATAACATAATATAATAGAGACAGTAAATTTAGCTAGTTTAGTTAGCGAGCTAGTTTCAGGGAAAGTGCTATTTTGCAAATGATCAAACGTTCACTAAAAGAATGCTATGTTATTGCATTTTAGGCAATGAAATGTTTGTTATTGAACAAAGGAGTTCAATTATTTGTTTATAAGCATTTTTTAATACATAATATGCATTTCTAACATAGTATAAAAAGTCCTTCTATATGTATGTATACATACACCACTATTTGTTATACATGCCAATTATGTATGGGGCTGCATAGCTACAGACCATAATATTATGCCTGATTGTCATTGTTGCTGTTATGCAGACTTGCTAATCAAGTTAACTGCCAAATTTGAGAAGTAGTTATACACTCATGTTCACATTCATGTATTTATTAATTAATTTGTTTAAATGTCTGTTTGTTTTAATAATCTAGTAGATTCAATGTCAAGACAACATGGGGCATATAAACAAGGTTATAAAAGACAAGGAACGTTATGACATTGCCGTAACATCCCCAATTATTATACAATAATATTAATATTAAAAGAATGAAAGGAATTTATAGTTCCAGTAATCTGTATAATTTGAGCTTGTCATTTTAATACAAAGTACATAAAAGGTGGTTAAATGTATTTTTTTTTTTTTTTTACACAACTCAATAACCTCCTTCTTGTGCAAATCAAGAATGACCACATGGCTTAATTACTGAAACATGGTCAGGATCTTTCTAAAGGCCATTTGGTTTTGGTTGATAATATTGCTCAATGGTATCAATATTTAATTGCTCTGGTTTCTAGCTCCATTGCCTCAGTGTCTGCAGAATCAGTGAATGACTTCATTGCTGAAAATATTTCAGGCAGAAACAGCTTGAGCACAAATATCTTGGCTTTTTTTTTTTTCCTTTTTTGTGCAGATTTGCATCGTTAGGCTAATGATAAAAGCACTATGGCTAGTAAAAGCAAAATCTCCAATCTTGAACAAAAGTACCCTATTTGTGGGTAGTGTGCAAATGAAACTATGTTCTCAACATAATTCATATGAAAAAATTATGTTTTTCAGTGAATTCTGTTTTTCAGTCAATGTATCATAACTGTATCATGTTAATGTTGCAGTTATGATGCAATGGTAAAAATATACATTGCATGGTATATTAATGGTAAAAATATACAAACCTTGATGGCATTTGTGGAGATCTGGATCTCATGCAACTTCCTCATTGTACCATCCCGGTCAATAAAGTAGGATGATGCCAGCTGATGGAGGGCTTCCACATTCTGCGTAGCATTGACCAGCTTTCTGTCCAGCTTGTTCTTGGCCAGATACATGGTCAGAGCCTCCTCCCCTACAAGTAACAAATATTAATTTAATCAGTTTTATGTGGCTTTGGTTTTTAAAAAAAATGTTTGCTCATATAGCAAATGTGATAGGATTGAAAACATTTCCATTTGTTAAAGATTGCCATGTTTATAACCTGCAAAAAGAGTTCTTAACACAATACATAAGTATGAGATTAGAGTATCCAGGCAAGCAGTTTTATATTGAGAAATTGGATGTCCCAGTTTTCCAGAAAGTCCCCATATTTGTTGCTTGTCTACACCTGGCATATTCTCAGACACATACCTGGATTTAAGCCCATTGAAAGTGCATTATTTTCAAGAAAAATCTAGTGAAAATTCTTCGCACTTTGACATCACAGGACTTTTCTGCTGAATGATAAACAATATCTCGATTTTTTTTCTTCTTCTTCCAACTACTCATTAAGGCAGTAGCCGAAGAGTGAATACAAAAATACAATGTAACAGTGCATATTTATTCAAGGCCAAAACAGTTTGAAAATGAGGTAATGTCAGAAAGGGATATGCGGCATGTGGGATTATAAGCACATGGTTTAGGTTCTGTCATTTACAGAAAAGACTGCATCAGCATTTCTACGATATTGCATCATGGGTTGTGCCAATCATTTACTGATGTGTTTGCACCAGTGTGACTAGTATTACTTATTACCATAGTTAAATCACATTAATGAGCTCAAGTTGATATAATAAAGCTGTGGTGGGAAGTGCAGAAGATCATTTCTCTGTTTTGTTTTTCCTCTCATTACTGCAATATATTTTTCTTCTAACACATATGCTCCAAATCACAAAAAATATCTGTGTAGAAAAAGGTATGAAGTCATGAAAAAATAAACACTTTGCCACAAAGTACTTTGTGGTTCTCCCACAGCCTAATAAAACCAAATAAAACACCAACCAACTGCTTTGTTTATTTTTCTCATGCAACACTTTAACCACCAGAGCTTGGCTCATGTCTTTACTTACATGCTACTGATTAACTGACTGGCACACTCCATGGCATTATTTAGGCTTATTTAATTAAGTCAAAGTTAACAATCCTGTATCTATGACAACAATGATATATCAAATCATACAAAAAGTTTTGTGAGACACCGCTTTCAAAAATGAACTTTTTTTTTATCATAGTGAATGCAGTGAGGCCACATGAACAATATGAACTAATTAATATATGGCATCACCAAAAATGAACTATTATTCTATATCCACTTACATGACACACCAGGACAGTGCTTAACACCTCTTTGGTTACTCATATGTCTTTGACCTTTAACGTGTAAACAACAATTTAAACAAGATTGGATTGCCTTAAAATTAGAGCAAGGCAACCCTTATGGCTGGGTCTTGTTCAACATTCTGTCACATAGGTTTTCTAAATAATTATTTAGCCCCAAGAAATGAATTGGAATTGGTCACTTAACTGCCTGTGACCGTGACTAAGGGCAAGTAACAGTCAGGGCAAATGTCTCACGCCTGGTTACAACCACTGAGGATATGAAGGCCAATTCTGATGAAGCCATGCTCTCCCTCTCCCTCGGGGGTTTGCAAAGTTACTTACACACACTTGACTTACACTATATAACAAGAATAATGCTCCAACGTTAAGCCCTTCATCTGCCATTTTGCATCTCTATTGCAACTCGGTGAGGCACTTACCTTACTTATACCATAAAGGTTTTGTGGGTCATGCTGCTGAAACTGCAAGCTTGTAACAAATTTAGCTTTAAAAAATCATGTGAGTGCATCTTTCTGTAAGTAATACCTTGTTACATTATTACTCCGCACCTCAGAGACACTGTGCCAGAAACAATTAGCGCATGCAGAGCTTGTGTGTTTGTAGCTGAAAGGCATTTAAATGCAATGTTCTTTCCTTTTTTTTCTTTTTCTACCTCAAATCAACAAAAGGTTGTATTTGTGTGTGCAGCAGTATTAACAAAATATGTATCTTTTTTGCCGATCCAAGTTAAGGTCAGTAACTGCCAGAGGAGGAAATAAGGTTTTAAGGTAACCTGATGGCAAGGTGGGACTCTATTATCCGTAATTGGCACAAATCCTGTGGGTCATTTTAATGGGTAACATTAAATTATATTGCTTTATAATGTCACAGCTAGGAAACAGGCTAATGAAATTAGGTTTTCTTAAACCACCAACATGCACAAAGACTGTACACACTGAGAACCAAATTGTCATCAAACTGTTATTATCATGGAATATATTATTGCTGGTTTCAATTTATCAAACGAGAACAATTCCTTTTTTTTCATAAATACAAAAGTAAGGTAAAAACCTCACCTCCAAAAATAATTCAGTATTTATTGGCAGTAATTGGATGTAAATAACATGATTTAATGTATAAACTTTACGATAAATTGCTGAACTCTCGATTAAATATTTAACATACAGTTCAGCACTTATTTGAACTGTACCCGACTTATTTTTATCTGATTTGTTACAGTCTTATACAAAACAAACTTTAAAAGCCTGGGTATTATTTGCACATACATTATATATTGCCCAGTCCTGGTGGGCATTATATAATGTAGTTTTAAGGCATAATAAAGTAAGAGCATATTTTGAATCAATGTTAGATTACACACAAGGGTAAAGCCCTTATTCCATATTTGAACTATAGCCTCTGGCTTCAGTTGCCAAAATTAATTTTGATTGCAATTCTTTTGGCTTAGTACTGAAAAATGATAACTCTTTCATTTAAAAAAATTATGATAATTGGCCCAGCTGCAGGGAGAACGTTTACTTCAAAATTTACCAGAGAACAGGGTTCCCACTGGTGCACAAAGTGGGCCGGTACACACAAGTTTTAGATTTGAGCTAATTCTAATTAACACAGCTATAACATCAGGCAGACTCCCACATACTTGGGCATACTGTGCATATTCTGTAAGCTGTGTGGACTCTGCACATCAACAAGATATGTTAATATTAAAGGCAGCCCAATAGATTTAACTAACTAAAAAGGAGGAATAAATAAGTGCACATTATCCTTTCAAAATTTACTTAAAGGGGTTATATATTTCACATGTGCCACACTGGTAGGATTATTCTCAGGAACTGATAGAGTTTGAAGCAGAAAGTCCAAATTCAAGACACGAAAGAAAGTGGTTTGATGGAAAAAAATAAAAAAATAAATCCTTTATAAAAATAAATTAAAAGGTTCAACATAAAACAATTTACCATAAAGCCTAGTAATTCCGTGCAGCCCAATAAATCATGAATTTAAACTAGTAGCCTGAGAACAAGAAGACATGTAACAGAGGAAGAGTGTGAGCCCAATGAACAGACAAACTACCGACGGAATAACAAAAGACAGGACAATAGACAGAAACACACACAGGGGCTGACAAGACACACTAAACAATTAAACCCCAGCAGGAAGGGACAGGCACAAAGCAAAGCGGAAAACAATGTGCAAAAGCTGAACCCGACCTACTTCCTAGGAGAAATATTTATAAAAAAAGAGAGAGACAAACATTTGAATACCACCAAACTCAAGAAGCGTGTATGGATTTACCCGAACAAGCCAAACTAAAATTTCCAAGCTACTAACTTTGGCAAAAAGATGCATACAGGATAAAAAAAAACTCAATTAAGTTCTAACTGAGTGGTCTAAAAACTAATTTGCATAGCTCCTAAAAACGTTAACCCTTAAGCCAACCTCATTTCCATTTAATTCCTTAGTTTAATTATGCAGGGACTAGTAGTGGATGTCAACAAATAAACACTTCAAAGTGTGTCGCCATGGCTAGTTTGCAATACTTTTCCACTATTATTTGGTGTAGAGTGCTCTGTTGCTTTTCCTTTCCTACCTTTCCTTGACTCTTTATCTCATCTGTAAAGTGGCCAAAATAAATTTGCTGTAAAGACAGAAATAAGTCTATTGGCATAAAGGACAATCTCTTAAAAAATGCCCTTTTTGTTTTCAACAGGACCAAAATTCAACAGAACATCTAAGAGCAAGTTTACATCTTAACTGCACATGTTTTAACATATGAGTTGTGCTATGTAGGAAGAGTTTGTTTAAACAAGATATCAGCTGGAGCATCACTAACTGATCAGCTTAACGCTTTCCAATATATATTTGAAGCGTTGTGTTCTGTGAACAGCATTCAGTTCTTTTTTTGCGGTGCAATGTCCAAAAATCATAAATCCGCTGAAGCAAAAGAACTTCAGTGGAATTTATGAAACGCTTTAAGTGAAACAACAGATCAAAAACTTCCCAATTGAGATTGTCATCTTGAAATTCTAGATAATGAAATAAGAAGTACAAGGAAGCACACCACACCAGATGAAGACATTAATATTGAAGATCCCTTCAGCTACAACTTGTCCACTTCTCACAAAACGTCACAAGAAAATAGCATATTTTTTTTTCCATAGTCCTTCACTCTAGTAAAGAGTGATTGATTTGGTGACATGACAATGCAGCTACCACAAAAGTATATCCAAATTAGATAGTATCATAGATAATATTGAGCTAAGCAAGCAAAACATTATTTTTTAATGGCAAAATAAGGGGAAATGATACAGACTACAGTTTGTTTTGTTACAGTTGCTATTAATCAGAGGCAGCTGATTAATAATATTACATTAAAATATCTCAGTGTTTCAACATTTTTCAGCTTTTTAGAAATTGGTTCCAGATTAGAGGATCATCAAAACCAAATGTTGTTTCTCCATGTTCAGTTCTGATTCTGGGATGCAGAGTAGACTAGAACCTGCAGACCTGAGTGGTCTGGAAGGTTGATACAATGGTGGCGGGGTTTTTAATGTGTTTTGGTGTCAAGTCATTCACCGATTTATAAACTAAGAAAAGCACGTCTTGTCTCTGAACCATAGGGAACCAGTGCAGAGAAGAACTGATTTAGCTCCAGATTGTCATATAATGTCAATTAAAATACACTTCCGATGTGAACCACAACAATACGTGTTCTAGAATTCATTGTCATTAGAACAATTGTAAAGAGAAGCCGGGGCCCTAAATTGGTAGTTTGTTATCTGCAATAAGCCATGCTTAGAATAGGTTCCGTTTGGACAAGTTGTAAAAACCTAAATAACTGTAAACTGGTTGTAAATAATATCTACAGCAAAAAGTAACAGCAGTGTAAAGATCTATACCACAGCAATAGCACCAACTGTAACAAGGTTTTTCATAAGCAAGTTGCTTTAGGACAGAACATTGACTGTCAGAACATTTCTGTCATTCTTCAAATTGAGACTATGCAGAAAGCTTTGTGCTGCAGGTAGGACACTGTTAGGCCATAATTAAACGCCTATGGCTTATGCCATAGATTGATCCTCAGGCTTTAACAAATTGCTCATGTTTGAGCTATTTAAATAGAGGAGATTTTGTGGTGAACTTCATGGAATTCAAAAGTAAAGTAATTCAGCAGGTGTTAGTTATTGTTCTTTTTTTCAGCTTTGGAAATTGGATATACAATATTAGGTTGAAACATCATATGACACTAAAGTGCAAATAGGTGTTCAGTGGAGGAATATCAGAGCCATAATGCACCACAAGGCTAAAACTTGAGAATATTTTTAAAAAATACCCAAATTATTATGGTTTTCTTTTCAACCACAGCATCCTTTTTCATCTTCTTGTATTGCATCTTTTATGGGTTTCCTGTCTCTCTTTACATTTAACCTCTGGCTCGTCTCCTCTGCCTCTGGATTGTTGCCATGTTCCCTTTAACCTTGAGGCCTTTTGTTTCAAGTTATGTGTCAGCACACTTTTATCTCAGCCTTTACAGATGCTCAATAAAGGACACAGCTATACAAAACAAAAATGCACATGCAGGACGAGCGATAAAGTTAGAGTAGGCTATTCTCTCTTTAACAACCTGCACTTTGTGGTCTCATGAGTCACATAATTGAAGGGGAAGAAATGAATTGTCCTTCTCCAGGGTAACTTAAAAGTTGATTGGTCAGTTGTCAAGAACCCCATTAGACATCCTCCTTCCTTTGCAGTGAATAGAAATGAATGCATCCTTTTTTTCTTAATTTGCTTTCATGCATTTTTGTTGACATAGCAAATGATAAAGAAAAGAACTAATTACAATGCAGAGAGTAGTACATTATAAATTCAATGAACAAACTGATGAAAAAGCTATCTTTTTCATTAGTTTAATTTTTCATTTCATTTTCATTTTATTTTTTTATAAATAAAATATGTGCAGTTATTTATTACTATGTCTTTAATATTTCAGAATAACATAAAATGAATATCATTCATATTCCTACAACTCTCAAAAAACTCCTTGAATCAAAGATCTTCTCTCGCCTTAACCATGGTCACACTGCCATCTTAATTCTAATGGCCTTAAAGAGATAAACTAACTTCAAAATATCATTAAAGCATGTTTTAGAGCTATCCAAACATGTGATTTCAGGTCAGTCCCAATTCATCTTTTGTTTAAACTAACTGTGTTTGGACATTTTGGAAATATATAGTGAAAGCAGATGTAAATTGAGATCATTTAAACACTGCAAGAGGATCATACAAAAATGCTGCATTACCCAGAATGGTAAAAAAAAAAAAAAAATTGCATGTGAATGAACAGTTGTAACTGTAACTATCTGTTTGGTGCTACGCTTGGTGATTTGGGGGGGTTTGAGTACTGTGGTTTCCTACCATATTTCAAAGTTATTCTTCATTATGCCTAGCTATGAGTGCATCCTTAAATTGTTGATGAATTGGCAACCCATGCAGGATGTGCCCCACACCTTCTCTAGACATCTACTGATGTGCAGCCTTCTTGCAACTCTGAACAGGACTAAGCTGGTATGGAATATGGACTGATAACGCTCCTCTGCTTCAGTACCCTGTTAATACCCATGTGCAGTTGGCTGAAACGGTTTAGTTAGGTTAGTCTATTATTAACTATTCTACATCCCTCAGTGATTGACACAATTTCTAGAGGGCTCCATCGCAGTAGGCCAGGGCCAGATCAAATGTTCAAAACAGAATCAAATATATTTCCCTTCAATCTCCTGTTGCTGCATCTTATCTTAGAACAACCTGTTCTGTTCACAGTGAATGTTTTGGCAAATGACTGAACAGTTTTACTGGCAACTGAAGAGCAACACAACAGTTCCAAGAAAAGTAATCATACTTCCACTCCAAAACAGAGAAAGATTACCAAAAATGGCACAACTCAGATATAGAGTGGTAAACAAAAAAAATAAAAATAAAAATCCAAAATCAGATAACCCGTTGCATCAAATAACCCAGACAGAAAAAATAAGATAAAAACAATATATGTGCTTTTTTCAGGATGCAGAAATGAAAATGGAGTTTCATTTGACCACACTGCACTCTTTCAAAACAATGCTTGTGTATCAGCTTTTATCTGCACGGTCTTAGTTGAACATTTCCCCTCCTGTTTGTAATTTTCTTTCAATTCAAAGTATTTTATTTCTCCCAAAAGGAAATTAAATATTGTCATAACTTATATAACCCAAATATCTTCAAAGAGTCATTATGGATGGTGATGCTGTGGGTAGGCAGGATTACTGGTAGCGGACAATCTTGCACCAAATCTAAAGAGGCCGCAGACTGCTATATGACAACATCAGGACTGTCATGACATGCTCAAAACGGAATAAAAACACTATTTCACAGTAACACACCCAGGGTGACACCAGTAATTGTTACCAAGCACTGCTAATTTACTTCATTTTGTTTTGCCACTCCCCTTTAAATCTCTGTGTACCAGTATGATTAGAAAGACAGAAAGATGTTGGAATTGGGGGGACATAATCTTTTCCTATTATGATTGATGAAATAGTTGATTTGAACTTCCTGTTCTCCGTCATTTGGCTCTGCCCTGCATTAACTCCTTTGGGATCTAGGGTCATATTTCTGGTATTATTTGAGTATTTGAGATGCTAATCAGCTGCTACCAGTTGTACAAATAATAGTGTATTGCCAGGTTCATGCATCATCAAAAGTATGAGCAAAAATCTTTTCAGCTGCAAAACATCCAAAGCCAGAGAGAACAACCACTTTCTCAGCAAATCACACAGAAATGGGAAGCAAACACAAAATAGTGATGAACCTTGCCAAAAGTGACTGGCGTACCAAAACTATTCCCAAGTATCCCCAGTATCAACAACTCATCCAGGAGAAGGTAACAAAGAACCCATACCAACATCTAAAGCACTGCAGACCCCATTTCCTTCAATTAAGAAAAGTGTTTATGATCCAATTAAAAGAAAAACGCAGGACCAAAATGCTGCAAGAATGGTCTAGAGCTGCTCTGTTGCTTCATGATCAGGGCTACTTGTCATAACTGATGGGCGAAAGAAATATGTTCTATACTGGAAAATCCTGTAGAAAACATTCACCCATCAGCTTAAATGCATTTAAGTTATTAAAAACACAATTGAGTCTAATTTTTTTGTCAATTTAGATTTAGATGTATTATGTTCTTTTAAGGTCTGGCCTTAAAAGAACTTTCTTGTTTAAAAACCCTTCAGTGTGGCTGTGTTATAACAATAACACAAAGAGGGATGAGTCAAAATGAATGTGAAGTGGGGAAAATAACTGATTTTTGCAAACGCTTAAAATCAAAGAACTGATTTTGCAAACGCTTAAGGGCATTTTTTTTTTTTTTTTTTTTTTTTTTAATGTGGGGGAAACCATTTGGTTTTGGGGGGCGGTTACTTTTTAAAT
>NW_015113383.1:331224-338329 GCF_001443285.1 Poecilia latipinna
TAAAAAAAAAAAATTTTTTTTGAAAAACTTAGGGGTATTTTTTTTTTTTTTTTTTTTTTTAATGATGGTGCAACCAATTAGGTTTAGGGGGCAGTTACATTTTCAGATAGAGCCAAGTTGGTTTGGAAAGATTCGTTTTTGTCCAACGATCAAAATTTCATAATGTTTAGAAACATTTACATGTTATTATGAAAAGTGAAGAACTCTGTAAGTAGGCAAAGAGTTTCACAGCACTATCAGTGTATGTATTTTAGTTCAACAAGCTGATGATGTGAAAGTTGTATAAGCTTCTGCAGCATTAACGAGCATCTCAAATTGGATTGTTGAGAAATGTTAGTGACATTTTTTTTTTTTAACTACTGACATTACATGTCATGCCATTTTTATCCCATTTAGACACAAGTACAACTACAAAAGTAAGTGTGATATCAAATCGAAGCTTCTAACTGCAGATTTCATAGTATATTAATGTCAAGTAAGTCCCCATTGAAACGGGTCTTCAAGAGAAAAAGGTTGCTGCTTTTTCTGAGCACTGACAGTATATTTCGAAGACCTTTGGGGGGATAATTATCATAACTTCCTAAAGCAATTTTACCTTTTGAAACATTTTATCTTCCAAAGACCATATGCGAGTTCTATTCAAATGAGCCATCAAGGGAAGTGTTTTCAAATGCAACATTTTACTGCAGTCTGCGCACACAGTGCATGTGGCATACTTTGCATTGTGTAGAGAGAATAATATTTAGATTTTGTAATAAAATGCACACTGAGCAGGTTAAACTTAGTCCTAACTCTGAGCCTGAAATGCACGTAAACATTTTGACATATAAATGATTAAAACTTCTCTCACAGCAATTGAGGACAAAGATCTGCAGTACATTATGTGCACTTACAGCTGAATCAGAACCATTCTGTTTTTGTCATTTAAAATAATGGAGTCCTTCAACAGCCAAGCCTCTATATAAATGGTTGAGGGTATAGCTTTTAAAAAAAAAGTGTGAAGAGTACATTTGCATTCATCTTAAGCTGTGAGGAATACATTTTTTCCAAGTCTGCCCCTCATACATTTAAAATAAGTCTTTCACTTAAAGGCATAGAAATGTTGTGCTTTGGATTTTTTACTTTTTGAGTTTCCTACAGAGACCGAGTGAAGAAAAACAAATGTTCACTTAACTTTAAGAAGAGTCAAGTGAAGTTTTACATAATTGGAAGATCATTCTAAGTGCTATTTATTTGCAGAAATGTATACAACCACTGGTTATAAATGACCATGGTCCATCTGAACACAATAATCAGTAACATTTTACTGATTGAAAAGCTTCATCAAGATTGTGAGTGATTCTTTTTTGTACGCGTGTTTTCAGAACTGTACTAGCATCAGTTGTACTCAAACAGCTACATTCCCGTCACAAGTCACATGGGATACCTTTCTTAGCTAAAAACAATAGGTAAAAACAATGTTGTCAATGTCATAATATCACATGAGTGGGCAACAATTAAACACGTCATTGTGTCTTCAAGCACTTTACTTGGCATGCCAATGATGTGAGTGACCATTCAGAAAGACACTCAAATGATTTATCCAGATCTGATGAGAGTAGTTAAAAGATACATATTGAAATAGGGGCAAATGAGTACTTAATACTTTTTAAACAGATTGTTAAATTTTGCCCTAATTGACTGTTATCAATAAATTTATATTTTTTTCACAAGTCAGTATTTCGTTAATTGTGACAGCAGCAAAATGTAGTCAGTGTTTAATTCCAAATATATGATGGTAGAAAGAAAAAAAAACAAAACAAAAAAAAAAAACTTAGTAACAATTTTACTTTAGTTATTTTACCTTTTCATATTTTGCCTCTCTCTTTTTTGAGTGCGTTCCTGAAGATGTTACTTTTAAATTGTTGAGGGTTTTCTTTTTTTTGTATACTATATTAACGCTACTTGTCTTCTATCACATCTAATATGTCATTCTCCCCAAAAAACATCTTTAGCAAGAATAAGGATCTAAGATACATTTTTATATATGTATATATTTTACAGTGAGAAAAACAGTGCATGAAGTATTCTGAATATTTGCAGAAAGGCATTGATTTTACAATTTAGACCTAAGATATATTATATGCAGTCTAACAGTCTAGCCTATATACAATTACACAATGCAGAGCTTAAAAAAAGAGAGTGGTTTATCTTGATAATCACATCTTTTAAATGCAGTTGCCAAAGTAATCACTGTTAGCTGCCTTCATGCATCATCCTCAGAGCCCAAGATAAGATAAGAGATTAAATTTAGCCTTGGATAACTAAGATGCTTAACTTTTGTACCAAAATAAAACTATGCCCATCTATCAAAAGAATTTATTGTTTTCATCATTGATCCAGCTACTGACTTGCCAACATGCCTGAACAGGTAGGATTTGGAAACTAAACTGTGTATTTCATGAAAAGGCAAAATTTTGCTGTTGGTCTATGAAGCAATAAATGTTTGTAGAGAGAAATACATTTCTCAGTTTCTTGTCAAATTTGATTCATGTGGTCTCATCAGGCCATCTAAACCTTGCTGATGAAGTGTTTCCAGGACCGGACCTTTTGGGACAGCATTTTATTTCTATCCTCCTCGGCTCTGGGACAAACTCCCTCAAACTCTAACATATTCAGAAACAGTTAGTTGCTGAACTGAACTGAAAACGCTATTCTTTTTCTGCATTTTTTTCTCACTTATTAACTATTTGGCTGGTCACTGATAAGTGATGAAGCATGACAACATTATATTACAGTTCTACACATTTCTGTTTATGTAATGCTTTTAGAATCTTTTTCATTTTACAAACATGATACATTAATTTAAATAAATCACTATGTATTGTCATATTCATGATTAGTGGTAAATAAATACATTGCTAGTCCTTCAATTACAAAGAACTTCATTGCACTTCAAAGAAATTTAATCTAACCCTATTATAATTTGTATTTAATAATTAATTTCAAACTGTTTTTTTTATTTTTTATTTATTAAATAAAACAAGTAACCAATGGGACAAGAGAAAGCATGTGCATAACCAAGAACAAAATAATTAACTTACCAAAAATTTTCTGTTTTAAAAGGAGTAGGAGGAACTGAACTCTTATTTAATCACCCCATTGTATGCATAATGCATTCAGATGATTTTGGTTATTGATGAATAATATAAAAATTAAGTTAGAACTGACTTATCAACACAATAATAAATAGCTTCTAATTTTATGCTTCTTTGTATATCAATTACAAAGTAAAACACCTTGAGCCTCAGTTTATATGAATGCCTTGAAAATGTTATAAAGTCAGAGGTATTAGAATACAATGTGGTGCAGCACTATCCCGTCTTTTGTGTCCCAGCCTTTTGTGAACTAGAATGATTCATAGGTCAATTTTAAGTGGCTTAAACAAAATTGCTAAAAAATATGTACAGGGGCTTGAGAACATGGGGAAAAAAACAGCTAGAGTTGCTAATAGAACTGTATACTGCAGGCAGATGCCAGATACAACGATCATGAATGAGAAGAGTCAACATGCTGCCCAATATATATATATATATATATATATATATATATATATATATATATATATATATATATATAATGTGTTAATAGTGCACAGCAGCGCGTTTTGGGCTCAAAAGGAAGAGCTTGCCCAGGGAACAATTCCTGCAGGAACCACAACTGCGTATATTGCAGGCTTATCAGGTTAGGCACAATGATTAATCGTGATTAATCACAATGCCAGAGTGTGATTAATCTGATTATATTTTTTAATTGATTGACAGCATTAATATAATAGGGCAGTATGATGCACTAAAGTTTTGTTTTTCTGTTATAAAATATGCATTTACCTGCAGTCACGATTTTTTTAAATGTGTATATGATCTGACCTCCAGGTCATAAAATTGTTTGTCTCAAGCGTACACTGACAAATTGGATTCACATGCACAAGATTTGGATGTGTTTAAATTAACACCAAACCATAGAATTTAAAAAGGGCATTTTTTTTTTTTTTTTTTTTGCTACAGTAAACCTTGCACTTAAAGCAGATTATATTGTCTGTTTAGGATGACTGTAGGTGAGGATTTCTGCTTATTTTCCATGCTCTCATGTGATTTGCTGTAGTTTGGTTTCTCAGACACTTGGAGCAATAAATTGCTTTCAAACTAATTAAATGAGCTTCACTGACAATGATACAGTTAGAAAAAAAAATATTCAGCAGAGCACGGTCGCATTTACTCAGTCTAATCAAATAGGGATAAGGTGGGGGGGGGGTATGTTTATTTGTAGGCATTTACGTTTACTATTTTAGTTTTCAAAAATTCTCCAAGACTCACCTATTATTTTTGCTTTCCCAGATAAGCTGTACAAAATGTTTTCATCAAAACATGCAAATTTGGAACAGAAAAGTCAATCCCCTGCTAACCACCCATTATTTGTTAAAAGAAATATATATATATATATATATATACATATATATATGTTTAGGTAATTGTGGGAATACTTTTAATCCTTTCCCTGAATAATTCAAACAAGTAAACCTCTCTTACCTCCCAGGGTGGCTGAGATGAGAATGTGGGTTCCATATTTCTTAATGATAGTATCAATAAACTGCTGAGTGGTGGGTCTTCGGCCCAGCAAGCGTACGCTGCGCTGGAACTCAGGCATGAGTGGCACGGGGTTCCGGATGAGGTCCCTTCTCTCGATAGCAGTATTTCTCACCTTCCAACGTGCAAATTCCCTGATGAGTTAAAAGAAAAAAACAACTGCTCTCATGTAAATTGTCTAGTAAGTTCACACACAAAAACACTGATTTGAATTAAATATTAAACAAAAAGACTAAAGACCTACACCTCGCATTTTTAAAATATCTATTAAAATGTTTTGCAGTATTTTGTGTTTTCTTTGTTTCATATCACTTCTTAAAACTGATGTTGCTTTTGTTGTAATATCACCATCATTCTGCCCTATTTAACAGGATGTGCGTTCATAGAAAAACAAAAAATCTCAATAGTATTCTCTATTATGCACGCCTATTCCGTTACAACAATAAACCAGACAAGCCTATGAGCATTTTAGCAGAGTATCAAAAAACCAAAGGCAAAATTGCTCCCTTATCTGCTGTTTCTTTACATATTGCATTGTAAAAATATATTGTATTTTGCAGAAAGAAACTTTCAAATAGTGCTCCAAAAGTTCTTTGGTGGAGTTTTATGTTTGTTGCCAAGTTCCCAAGAAAGTGTGTAACACTTTTTTAAGTACACATTAGACATTACAGACATCGTTCAGTGTGACAGTTAAGAAAAAAATACAATGATTTTTAATTGAACATTTTTGAAAACTAGACATTATTTGTCTTCCATTTCACAATTATTAATCAGTGTTTGTTGTTCCTGTGATGGACTGGTGACCGGTCCACGTTGTACCCCGTCTCTCACCCTTTGACAGATGGAGATAAGCACCAGCACTCCTCCCAACCCACACACAGGGTGTAGGAAAATGGATGAATGAATGTTTGCTGTTCGATCACATAAAATCTCAGTAAAATATCTTAAGCTTAGTGTTTGTGACATGACATAATAGAACAAAATTCAATTTATTTTGCTCATAACCAACCAACCATTCAAATTGTTACAAAACAGTACAAAACTGTAATTTTGTCAAAATAGACCTCTGCTCCGAGAAAGTTAGATTGTTTTGTTGTTTTGTTTTTGTGAAAAATTACAGTTTCATTTCAGTTATTTAAAGGTACTGGAAAATTCACTAAAAATTCACATAACTCACTAATTATTGATGGAACAAAAAGTGAATGAATCCGAATTGCTTATATGATTTTATATCTCATATTTTGAGATATTAAGGAATGTTTTTTTAAGTGTGTGAATGGTGAGATTAATTATGGCAAGTGTCTGACCTTAAAGTGCATTAAAATCTCCACTGGATAGGAAACATCCAAAGGGCATCATAATCTCTATAACTTAATCCTAAAAGCCTGCTCTAATTAAAATTGGAGCTGTGTTTATTAAATAAATAGGTAAACCCACTCTATGAAAAGAAAAGGAACCCCACAAACAAATGGAAATGAAAAAAAAAATACAATAAAAATACAAGTGCAGATGCTGGAGTTATTCCAAGCTGCTTTTTAAGAAGATTTTTCGAATTCTTTTAGCTGGATTTTAATCGCCCAAAAGGATTTTTTTTTTTTTTTTTAATCAGTCTTAGGAAAGATGAAATGGAGGATTGTTTCCTTTCAGCGGAAAAAAAACAACAACAAAGAAACAACTGTGCATGCACAAACTAAGTTCTTTGTAGGCCAAATGTAGAGATGCTGCTCAATCAACCAATCAATCAAGAAAAAAAGAGGAAGATAGATGTATGGGTATACATTAAATAGATTGGATCCTTGTCTAATTGTTTAGATTTTCTTTTAAAATATATATGTTTGGTTGTCTTTATGTGAAATCAGTTGCCGAAATCCGGCTTTCTTGCTTCTACTTGGAGTTACCATGACAGCTAGAAAAGACAAAGATGTATTTCAGAAGCAAATAAAGCATTATCATGAACATTGTTGTCTTCCAAATAAAATGGACTTTTAAGTTTTCATGGATTTCCAAACAATGCTGAATTAAGAATACGGTGGCTTGTAAATATTCCTCGCGACAAGTTAAAGCTAACGGCGCACAACAAAGTTTGCATCCTTCACTTCTCCCCCTTTACTTGGTCTCTGTTTGACACTAACGACAACAAAAAAATAAAATAAAATAAACACAAAATAAGGTAAAACATTGTCCGTTAGAATGAATTAAAATGTTTAGATATTTAAATAGCAATTTTTGATAATGAAAATGTGCAAGAATATTATCCACTAGCATAAGCTAAAGTTAATGTTAGCCACAAAGTTTAAAGAAAGTAAAACTCACCATCGTGTTTGTGAATGTATAACGAGCCGTACATCTTAAAACCTTTCTCCAGCTTACTTGTTGGGGCTTTGGATCGAGGTACATCATTAACTGTTACCTTAGGCCAGTGGTTCCCAAACTTTTTCTTCTGCGCCCCCCCAGTGGTTTCCAAACATTTTCTGCGCCCC